>NC_083621.1:25490437-25692937 GCF_963584025.1 Labrus mixtus
GGTGTTGTGTTGACAAGGCTTGAGCGTGGGAGACTCTTTTTAACTGGATTATCATCTGTCGGAATGAGCACGACACCACGGGAAGACTTCTTCATGTTAAGTCTGGTGCAACGGGCAACAGCTTCCTGTGCGGAAACCTCTCTCTTTTTGGAATATGCCTGCATGATTTCCCTCATTTCAGTCTCTGTTTGAGTTTTCAATGAGTGCTTGCAGATATCGACTCACAGTTCTCACATTTGCACATATATGTGCAGATCTAGTATCAGACCGTAATAAGACAGAATGAACAGTAGGTCCATGTTTGCTGACCACACGTCAAGCAGGTGAGGGTTGTAAGGATTTACCCAGCAGTCCTTTGGATCACGTTTGAGTATGATATTGCTGGAAAGGCTCATCATGTGGAGGTGTTGCTCATATTCATTCATGGTTAAATCAGATCGAGCGAGGACCTCTACTAAACTCAGGGAGGCCGATACAGTTTCATTCAGCATCAGTGGTGTTAGTTTTGTCTTTGCTGTTTCAAGCCTCATCATCTTTAGGTCTCTTTATTATTGTCTCTCTGCAAGGTTGCTTAGGGGAACCAAACCTGCACCCAGATTTTGCACCTTTAAAACAAGTCTTTGAGTGGCTTATGCTGGGAATTCCCTCTTCTGTGACTTCTTGTACAGTTCAGGTTGTGTATTTGGGTCAGGTAGCTGAGCAGTGATGTATTTGGACACAAAGTCACACACAGTTTGATCACCGTCTTTTTCAAACACAGGTGAACCTTCTACCCATAGTAGGCCATGTATGTGACGACTTCCTCTGTGTTGGAACTCAAATCTGTAGAAACAGTCAAAAACATTGCCCAGAGGTTGTGCAGGAGACAATATCAAGTCTCTGAACAGTGCCTCGACATGCTTATCAAACATGCGCATTGTTGTCACAGGATTGCTTCTCAGAATGTCACACTTTGTGGACTGGTCCAGCTCATCAAAATTCACTTCCTCACCCTGCTGTGCTTTTATGGCTATAATCACCTCAGGCCAACGCATTTCTCCTGCAGAAAACGGGCAAAAGAACGTATAAGGATTCCCAGCTGTCTGATCATAGCAAAAAGATCTTTGGTTGTTTTGTCCCAGTATGCTGGTGTTCCTCTGAGTGGCTGCATGAATCAAATTGCATCGCTGTTCCTCACAAGTTTCTCTACCTCATATGTCTCTCAGCATTCTTGACGTTATCTTACGTCCGTCTCTGGTCAAAGGTTTTCCTTTGTGTAGCTGTATTGTAATGCTGGAAGTGGCCAAGTGTATCTCTGTCACAAACTGTGCAATGAACAAATTATTTGTGTCTCTTGCAAAGCCATCGTCAACCCCAAACAGCCTTGCTTTGAAATAACTACTGTCTGTTAGTTGAATAGGTCTGTTTTCATCCAGTGTATTTTGACCAGTTGGAAACTGAACAGGAAAATCTTTTCCCTCCAAGTTCTTTTCCTTAAAAAAAACTGACTGGATTGCTGCCCTCTGCTGGTGCTAAAAGTAAAAGAGTAAATCCCTTCACTAACATAATATCTCCTCTGAAACATCACGTGCAGCTGAAGGCATGATTCCAGAGCTATTCCACCACTATGGTCACTCTCTTGTTGTTTCTCATCATCATCAATATCATCATCACCATTCTCCTGTGTCTGATTGTCATCACAAAGCATCGTGTTTCTTGTTATTTTCAGGGCACATCTCATGTTATGGTCCTGAGTGCAAGATTGTTCTTATGCCTTTCTCATATTATTTTTCTCATAGTTGTCTGTGTTTGACATGGAAGGCTTCATCATGCATAACATTGAGTGATATAAGATCGCTGCCTCAGCCTGAAACCAATATTTTCTATATGTTCTTGTAATATTTTGATTTTGCTTCAGTCGAAATTCAGGATGAACAGCATATCTACTCTTAATATATATTTTTTTCTTTTTGCTGAATTCAGTGTTCTCCCTGTATCTGGTTGTAAATGTTTTTATTTTCTTCTGTTGTATTTCAGGTCTGTTTCTGTATTGGTTGGTAACATATCCTTTGTGTGAATTCTTCATCAGAATGTTTTTTACATAAATAAGATTTTTTTTTTGCCATAAATATTTTATCTGAAGCATAGCCTATGTTTTTCTTTCTCATTTCTTTGTGATTCAATATTCAGATAGCAATAGTCTCCTGTTATATTATTTCCTTTGCTGCTTGTTCATTTTTGAAAGTCTGATGATGCAAGACATTAACATTGGAAAAATAATTTACCAGAGGAAGTTACAGTTCATTTTGAATCAGTCTGATGACAAACGTGATGAATACGTAAGTGAAGTAGAGTTCAGGAACTGGTTATGTTCAGTTTGGGTATCAGGGAACATGATACGGACCTGCGGTTGTCTCACACATGACCCACAAGTTATTTTAGTTTTTATTCCCTGTAATGAGTTATCAGAATGTTTGAAGAAATTCTGAGTATGACAATAACAAACCATTTTTGTTCATCGGTTGTCCAGCCAACATAACTCCTTTGTCGTCCCATGAGCGATAACCATAGACTGTAACCTCTTGCTGCTTCTGCTTCTCTCTGCTCTGATGCTGCATCCATGTGGTGTTGGACAAATCGCAATAACGAATTTCCTAGTTGTAAAATGCACATGAACACCAGTCCTGCTCAAGTCGGAACAACAACTATGAAAGTAATAAGGTGGACAACTTGACGTCAGAATCGTCATGACATAGGGGGCACAATATGCGTTGTCAATTTCACATCATATTTTTGCTTAAATATAAAATGCGACGTTTACACTTCACACATCCTCTTCGTAGCATCAACGTTGTTTCCTGCTGGTGTTACAAAATTCCGACTTTCCGAACTGAAATCATGTGAATGATTTGGGTTAGCAAACACGAACACAACCCTAACAAGTTGGAAGAACGACTTCCCAACTCGTAAACTTTGAACCACCCGAGCAGCACTTGAATGCAGCACGAGACTGCGGCAGACACTTTTCACAGGCTCCGCCCATCAGCCTGAAGTCTCCTCCCACTGCCTGTTGTTTGACAACAACATTGTGCTGTGGCCGCAGCTGAGAGGACACCATATCTATTTGTACTGTGCGGAAAACAAACACTCGCCTTTTTAACCGAGAAAGAAACGTTAACCAGCCTCTTTTCTTTATCGGCGACCCAGTAGTGGTACGAACATGAGGACGGGGTTCGGCTCTCCGGTAGTCTTTTGGCTAGCATTGGCCGCCGTGCTCGGTTTGGTACTCGGGATTAATGAGGACATCGACCGGCCTCTATTCGGGCCTCCGGGCTCTCCCATCAGGCTGCATGAATCCGACCAAGGACTGAAGAAGGCTTTACATTTTGCCGAGGAGCGCTACAACCGGGGCTCCAACGCGATGCACCTCCGCAAAGTGAGCCGGCTTATCTCAGCCACCAAACAGGTAATAACTGCGCCGTGCATACACTGTTATTGTGTGAAGGACTCCGTCATAAAAGATGAGTGTGAACCGATAATGCTGGCTTTACAACAATTTGTAAATGTACAGGTAGCCTACAGTTTGACGTGCTGAGTTGTGTAACACTGTGCCTGAGCTGGTCTATTTAAAGCTGCGTCAAAGCAAGATAAAAGCTAAACAAAGGGGGAAAATGTTGACCTTTTCTTTCTTTGTTTACTATTTTCACGAACCTCTCATTGTGTCTGGGGGTTTTGCTTTATTTGGACACTTCTATTTAAACATTTTGTCCATGCAGCAACAAAAAAAGAATCCAAATAATACAACATAACCATCGTTCAAGCCTACTTGATTAGTATGTGACACACAAGTAGCCTCTTTTATGCCTCAGGTAAACAAGACAAGATACAAGTTATGTCCTGATACATGCTTTTTCTAAGGATCACATGTTTGTGTATCAGAAATGACTGTGGGTTTGTGTTTTCTTTGTTTTGTTTTCCAGCTGGTCAAGGGTATCCGCTACAATATAACAGTGGAATTAAGTAACACTCAATGTAAGAAGGCCACCATGCTCAGGACATGTGACTTTTATCCCGAGTCACAGAAACTCAAGGTAGGTTGTGTGTGTTTGCATGTGTGTCAGTGAGAGATGATCTAAGGGAGAAGGAGGCTAGCTCATTTTCATGGTTTTTAAATGTTATATTTCACTAATCTGTGGACATGTGTGAGCACCTGATTGCAGTGGATATGTGGTGTTTGTTCTGCAGAGTCGTGACTAAAGTATCTTGTGACTTGACTTTCCTCGTGCTTTCAGGCTCATGCATGTACATCACTAGACTTCAGCTTTTTGTATGTTTTTTTGTTCGTCTAATCTCAAAATCTATTTGTTTTTTAAACGGCATCCTAACCAAGGAAAATAAAAGAGATGTTTCACTTGTAAAAATGTAAAAACATGTAGGAGTTAAAAAGATTTGTTTCATGTTAGTAACCTGAGCTACAGACAATACCCCGCTTGTTAGTGAATTTTCAACAATGTTTAATGAAAAGAAATCCCTCCGTGATAATTATCAATACCTGTGTCTTTTCTGTGTCTTTGTTTACAACAGACTGAGGTGTGTGTTTTCGAAGTGTGGGACATTCCCTGGCAGGGCACTTCCACTCTGCTCAAACAGAAATGTCAGCCTAAAGGTCAGACTGCAGCTGAAATGTTGACCCCTCGACCACCTCATTCAAAATCATAGCTAAAGAACACAAAATGACTGTGGACCCCCTGGTGACTTGTTTTTACAATCACACCAGTTATGCTGTATTACAGTTAACTTTCTTTGGATGTGATTTCACTGCTTCTTTTATTTCTTTGTTGTGGAAGCAGTGCCTTGAAAGGTTGCATCTGGTTAAAGCAGTTTTTATACAGAAAAGAATCATAGATAAAAGGATCTACTTGTCTACTTAAAGATGTTGTGGAAGTGTTGAATAACTCAACAATCAAGTAACACCTGAACCAAAAGGACAAAGTAGGTGAGAGGTTACGTAGTTATGAGTCTACCTATAGATGTTAATATCTTTCTCCTCAGGAATGAAAAAATAATCTATTGGAGGGTTGAACCTTGTTAGGGTTATGACTTAGCCTATCTTCCGGTAGTCCTAATTACTTAACTAACTTCTATCAAACCCTAGTCTTTAAAAAACATGTTACATTTACAGAGCTGTTTATGTCAAAGTCACTTAACATGTTCTTCTGGATCTCTCTCTCTCTCTCTTTGATCAGTTTACCTTACACAAGAAGAGACCAACAGTGTCGTGGCTGAATCTACCAGCTCGCTTTTTGAGGTAAAAAAAAAAATATTCAGACCAACAACAGTACTGACTACTTTTTTGATCCTTTATAGCTGAGCTGTTTTTTTATGTACTCAACCTTTGGTCTTCTGTGAAATGTAAATTATTGTGTAAGTGGCTTTCATTAATCAATTGCTTGTCTGCTGTTCCCCAGCAGGAGTCTGTGGAGCTGTTGGGAAAGTTTAAAGAGTTCATGGTGAAATACAACAAGGTCTACAGCAGTGAGGAGGGTGAGTGTATTGTGTGGTTTGTCTGCTCTGAACTCTACTTATAGGCTACTCTTAGCAATTAGCCCTCATGAAAACCTAACCATATGTGAATCAAAACATAATGGTTGCTTTCACAAATATAAGAATGCCATAAACAGTGAATACATGTTAGCAAGTTGAACAGCAATCCAGCTCTGTGTTATTTCTAAAAGTGCAGCTTTGTGTATTATTGTATACAAACATATTACTCCTTCCTTCTGTATTCCTGGTGGAGGGAAACCAAATATAATATTTGTTGGCTGAATCTGTTTCTGTAAGTGTCAAATATTTGTGTTTTGTGTTTATATCATGTTTTTTTGTCATTACCAACTCAAAACACAGAATATGTCCACTCACTCATTGTTAGAAGGTTCACTTCAGAAAGAGGAATCTTACTATTGAACAATAATATTTAAAGTATATTTTTATTTCACTTGTATCTTGCAGAGACAAACCGTCGCTTGCGTATCTTCCATGAGAACATGAAGACAGCAGAAACGGTTCAGTCATTGGATCAAGGCTCAGCGGAGTATGGAGTCACCAAGTTCAGCGACCTAACTGGTGTGTGTGTGCATGCTCATGTTCTTGTATTTCTTCATATTTTCCAATGAACACTGTGTGTGTTGCATCAGCCTTTCTTAACCTATTGTTACGCTTACTTATTACCACAAACACTCTCCTTCTCTCTTTCTGTTTTTCTTCCTTTCCTTCCTCAGAGGAAGAGTTTCGCTCCACGTACCTGAACCAGCTGCTGAGTCAGTGGACTCTTCATCGCCCTTTGAAACTGGCTTCACCTGCCCGTAACCCCGCCCCTGCCGACTGGGACTGGAGGGATCATGGAGCCGTTAGCTCTGTTAAAAACCAGGTACCAGTCACGGGTGGGAAGTGGCCTTCGTCATTAAATATGTAACCAACTGTTATGAGGATTTGGTTTTCTGCTCAGCTAAGTAACGTCCTGGCCAAATGTATGAGAATTAATAATTGGTTGGGATTTGAATGCCATAGAGCCACTAACCCTCAAACAACTAGGGCATCAAAGCATTTATTCTCGTTGTGAATCTGAGGGATTTATGAATACTTGTATGTACACACAATCTAAAACAGACACCACAGTCACGACCGCATTTCAGCTGCTTAGTTAGCCGATCAGTAAAAGTTACAATCAAAATAATCTTGCAAGCCAGATAACATTTGCAGAACTCTAAATGGCATGCTAACACTATTATTTCACAGCTGCTTATTGAGGGAGGAAAACCATTTACTTCACATCAGCAGCATAAGTCAGGTAAACAATGCCTCAGAGATATAATGAATACTTCTAGTTCAGGATTTAAGGTACAATTATTATATTCCATCCAGTCCTTTTTTTTTTTCTTGTTTAACAATTACGGTCTGCAATACACACTGCTGACAGGCCTCTTATTATTCATCCAGTAATGATGTTAAATAAGAAACTTTCTGTATTATGTCATTAGCAGTTTAGCTTGTATGTGCTTATTAGACACATACACGTTGGTTTAGGATGAAGCTACTTCTCTAAACTGTTTCCATGTGATTTAGTCGGGACATATCTACATATTTTCAGTTTGAAGTTTCTAGATGTTCATTACAGAACGTCTATCTGATACATTTGACTTGAAGATGATCTCCTCCCCACAAATGATGTGAGGTGGCAACCACCACATACTCTTTCCACACACCAATGGATTAACTCATTAATAGACTTTTTATCTATGGAGCTCTCTGTGTGTCGGAACAACCGGTCAGGCCAGTCTGAGATTGACAGTGCTGGAAGTGCTCAATGCTGCCAGGGTCGTGCTATAAATACATCTAGTTATGTATGTACTTAGCTAATAGTTTAAGATTCCTCTTTCTCTTTTCTGACTTACAACCCTATAAGAACATATCCTGTGTCATGCACTCGTCAGTTACTGTTCATGCTGATTCAGGGATGTGTTTTTTTGTTTTCTTGAAGGGTATGTGTGGATCCTGCTGGGCATTTTCTGTTACGGGTAACATCGAAGGCCAGTGGTTCCTAAAGAATGGCTCCTTAATCGCTCTCTCAGAACAAGGTAAAACACTCACACACTGATATACATGTGGATGTAGTTCCAAAAAAACACAATGATACAATAAATAATTCATTCTCCTGCAAACAAATCCTTGAAACAAACAAGCCATGATTTAATTGGTCAATTGATTTGCCCCTCTCAGAGCTGGTTGATTGTGATGGACTGGACCAGGCATGCAAAGGGGGGCTGCCGTCAAATGCTTATGAAGCGATTGAAAAGCTGGGTAAGAAAGACACGGGTAGAAGAAGTTATGTTTGTCAACATTTAAAAATGTTTTGTTTTCAGAGGTATTCTTGCATACACATCATTTCTGCTGAGTCGAATAAATACATCAACACTTGTTTTCACTTTTCATGTCTTGTTAAGGTGGTCTGGAGACTGAGTCAGACTACTCCTACACTGGACGCAAACAAAAATGTGACTTCACCGACAGGAAGGTGGCAGCTTACATAAACAGCTCTGTGGAGCTGTCCAAAGATGAGGAGGGTAAGTGTTGTATTCAGATTCAGATTCTTTATTGTCCCACAAGGGGAAATTTGCGTTGCAACAGGAGCTCAAGTTATTAAAGTGCAAAGTGGAGGTGTGCAAATGTGCAATTCAAGTGCAAAAAGAGCAACAAATGGCTAATTGTACTAACATATTAATTGCACTTGGTAAAAATGAGACCTGGAGTCTTGTTTATGTATGTCATAGCAGTAGCAGCTCCTGCTTCCTTATGCAGCGGTGACATAACATCCGCTGTTTCCTTGGCAACGATAAGCATTTTGTGTCTGTCGTGGCGGCTCATCATGGCAGTTGCCGCGACAACACAAGCCCCGTAACAACTATAAAATTACGTATTTCTCTGGCATTGATAACGGTTGGAAATATTTGAGGTAATGAAAGTACTCAACAAGAAAACCTATAACATAAGTTTAGTCCATTTTTAATAGATATATAAATATTTTGATGTTAACATTCTAATAAAATTCTACGTATTTGGCCTTTAAAGGACTTTTATTTTTTTCTCCTCAGAAATCGCAGCCTGGCTGGCTGAGAATGGACCGGTCTCTGTGGCTTTGAACGCCTTTGCCATGCAGGTATCCAGATTTGTCGTTGCTATACTAATCCACCACAGCAAACAAATCTTATAGAATGACATTTCATTATTTTTAATCATCTTTCGAATTTGTATAGTTCTACAGGAAAGGTGTGTCTCACCCTCTGAAGATTTTCTGCAACCCCTGGATGATCGACCACGCTGTGCTGCTCGTGGGATACGGAGAGCGTAAGTGTATTCATTCATCTTTGCTGACCTGATTCCTACTCCTGTAACGGACATATTTGTTTGTCCAGTTAGCCGTCAAACTCCTAAATAACAAGCATATCAACTCAAAAGTAGAATGTTTCGCAAACAACGATACAAGGCTGCCGAGTGAACTGTATGAATGTTTCTGTGCTCTCAGGTAAAGGAACTCCATTTTGGGCCATCAAAAACAGCTGGGGAGAGGATTATGGAGAACAGGTAAAACCACTGTATCTAATAATCATCTTTGTGGATTAGAGAAACATTTATGAAGAGGTTGAGATGGATTAATTTAACAAGAGATCCCACATTAATATTTTGTATAACAGTTTAATGTCTTACACTTCCTCAGTGTGCAGTTACTCTGTTTTGTATTTTTAACAAAACGATCCACTGTTTTATAAACTACATTAAATTCAAACCTTTAAAGACAGTAATATGTAAAGATCTAACTGTTTTATGTCCTTTTCTTTCTCATACAGGGTTACTACAATCTGTACAGGGGTTCCAATGCGTGTGGGATCAACACGATGTGCTCATCTGCTGTTGTCGACTAAAAAACTCGCACCTTATATTGACAGAGACATACAGTACACACACACACACAAGGACACACACCATCATACTAAAGCTGACTCCACATTTACACTACTCTCTAACACACATTTGATCCAGACAGCAACGAGATCACAACCAAACACACCAGGCTAGTCCTCATGTTCATATTTCACACCACCAGTGTTTAACTGCTGAGTTTGCAGACATGTTTTTAGTAGATTTTACTCCTGCATCTCTTTCCGTTAGCCCAGCAGGTGTAAATGGTTGCTGTGTTTTAATTCATTGTATGACCTCATCTTACCCCAAAAGTTACAGTTTCCTCATACAAATGAATATTGTGCACTAACCGTAGTTACTAACTGTTTTTGTGTACATGCTATCTAGTATTAAAGAGGACTTTTGATGTTTGGGGGTTTTATTGTTTAGCACATGACTACATAAATGCACTGTGATTCTAAAGACTGCTGTGAGACGGTGAGAAATGAATGAAGATTAAATAAAGGACTTCAGGAATCATGTTATTTGTTCAGGTGATCTTTTGCACACATACAACCAATCAAAGATCTTATAAAATAAACAACAGTTTTATTATTTTTAAAAGTGATCATGTCACAAATTATGACATTTAATGGGAAACACATTTACCCCCCATAAATATTTACTGCAATTTTGGTGACTGGTATCTTTTCCATTCTGCTCATGATTATTTGATGGTCACGTACCCTACTTTTTATTAAGTTCAAATAAGTCTCAGAGCTCCCAAAAACATGTCTGTGAAGTGTTTTGTTCTAATCCACTCTGATGCTGTATTTGATCAGGTCTATAAAACCCCTCTATTTCAGCCCCGTTCAGAACAGGCTGTTTCTGTGTCTGTAGCTTTAAATATGTAAATGAGCTGTTTCTGACTACGCCCCCTCTCTGGAAGGACTTGGGTGGCTCTAACTTTTTTTCTCCATGCCCAATTTTTTCTGGTGAGACTCAGGGCAGATCAAACACCTAGCTGTGGGAGTGTCATCCACCTGGGGGAGGGGTTACTGCCCTTTGTGATGTCATGAAGAGAAAACGCTAGGGTCGCATATTAATGTTCAAAAACCATGGTGATCGTTTTATTTTGCATAAAATGTGCCCTTTAACAATTCTTCGGACATCACCCCTGGATTCTGGTTGAATTGGACAAGTTAACATAGAGTTTCGCTAAAAATAAGTCTGTCTTTTTTAACTGATTGTCTCAAGGTTTCTTCACTTCTCTACATGGGCCAACACACAATTTATACACAAAACCCCCATTTGCTTGCATCTGAGTAAATCTTTTTTATTTTTCCAAAAGTAAATCACCAATGTGACAAAACGAAAAGACATACGTAAAGCATACTATAAAAACAAAAACAAAACCATCAAACAAACCAGTAACATCAAAACACCAGTCCAAATTCATATGTCATGGGTATGTAAACCATCCCACTTAAAAAAATAATAACACGAGTATATAAATAAGCAACAACAAATAAACAAACAAACACACAAGACAAAACAAAAACCCTGCTGCCCATGGTACGACCCCCGGTTCCACAACTGGGACCGATAACTTGAGATTAAGTTCAAGTAGATACAGTATGAAGCGAGGCAGTAAAAATTCATGTTAGATAAACAGTCAAATTAAAAAATGTCTTAGACATAATACATGATTCATTCATACATAATTCATTGTGAAAGCATATTTAGAAATACAAGAAGTACTAGCAATAAAAAAGTAACTGATAGTCGACTGTTTACAAAACATAGCAACGACAATGACATCAAAATAAATAAATATATATACATAAGAAGTGTGCTCCCTGTGTTTGGTTGTTGACTTCTCTTGATATATATAAACAATCTATTTACTGGGGGTACATTTAAACAAGACAATATATATTTTTTTGTCTGTTTTTATTAAGTTGTAGTGCATCATCTTTATGACCTTTCACCCCTACTTTCTACGTAGCTCTCCCATTTGATCCACGACAAATGGTTTATTTCATGAAGTCCTCTGATTTTATATGTTAACTGTTCCATTACTTTCACTTTTTCAATAAGATCTTTCCATTTCTCATATCTGAGTAAATTATACAAACACTTTGCCCATCTTTTTGGCTATTAAGAAAATCTTCAGGGAAACCATAAGTGTGTGGTCCGAGAATCATGTGTACCCGATAAATACAGGACAATTTTATGTTTAAGTTTGGAAGTGGACTATGGGAGGAATACTGGGCACAGAGGGAGAAGGAGAGGGGATAGTAGATGGGCTCTTTTGTCATTCTTATATTACACAAGGTTGGCAGGCAGAATTTATAGTCTAGGGAAGGTGAAAGACATGATGCTACACACTCTTGTACAGTATGTGACGGTCTGCACCTTTAAGCTGTTTGCGAGCCGCCAAAAAAAGAAGAAGAAGCTTAGGTTTGGAATGGATTTTAGGAAGGACTGACAAAATGAGGCAATGCTTGAAGACTCTTTATTTTGGATTGTAAGATAGATATTTTTAATTACTATTATTTTTTAGGGTGTGTGTGTGTGTGGGGGGGGTATTATTATTAATCAGCAATTTTGAGAATGTAAGCTGAAGTACACGAAGCCCTGAAGTTACACACCGGCACAGCAGGTGGCGATATGCACATGTAAACCGTAGAAGAAGAGAGAATACCGGAAGTGTTTCGTTTTGCCCTGTCAGAAAAATAGGGACGCGTGGGAAAAGTAACTGGAAAGATAATCTGAATTTTCTTGTTTCTGAAGTGATTTACCTCTGCTGTAAAGCTACCAGAACACATTGAGCATCGGAGAAACGCAACATTACAAGGTTTTCATGAAAGAAACATCCTTATGGGGTTAAGTGTGGGGTTATGTGTCTGAAATAACGAAAGTGAGCTTAACTTGGATAATTGTGTTAAACTACTAGAACTTTTAAGATATATGTGTTCCTGCATAGCTCTTATTGCGAACAGAGATATGAAGTGTTTCCATCAGAAATCACATCGAGATAGTCAGTGTTTGTTTTTTAAAATGCTAGGCTAGTTTATTTAGCCAGTGTGTTACTCATGATCGGATCTCCTTTTTGTTGTCTCTTCAATGTGTTTAATCACCACTGTTTATCACCACGATGACGTCACTCTGCCCTCTTCATGCAGCTGGAGAAAAGACCTGAAGAAGCTCACCAATAAACATGTCACAGGCCACAAAACGTAAACACGTCGTCAAGGAAGTTCTTGGAGACTTCGTCACTCCCACAGAAACACAGACCATTGTGAAGGTGAGCATTGGATTTATTATGTCATGACATATTTATGTATTTATTGACAGCAAACATCCACCTAACAGAACCCCTCTCTCTGTGTTTGTAGATCATCAGTAGCCGTGGAAACAACCTCCATGAAACCGTCACGGCGCAGGGTGAGAGCTTCCTGGTCAGCATGCCCACCAAGTTCCGCAAGAACCTCTGGATCAAGAGAGGTACTGAGAGTGGGATGATATGATTTATACTGACAGATTATCATGATCATCACTCATTTATATTTTATATGTATGTCTGTTTTATAATCTGAATGTCGTAGACTGCTGAGTTATGAATCACAACACGCTTAGTTCTTTAGAATTGATTTTATGAATTCTTTTAATTAACTATTTATCTGCTTATTTTTATCAATCTGAATTTCCCCTTTAGGGATCAACAAATACTTTTTTTCCCGAAATCGATGCTTCAAGTAGTCATGGAAACAGTCCTTTAAGGCTTAATATACCGTTGAAGCTCAAGTTGAACTCCTTCTCAGAGCTGATAAGAAGCTGCGATGTTTAAGCCTTTGTTTTATAAGAAGGCTGTTCTCTTCTTTAGTGTTGTCGGCGGTGAATACACTGACAGACTGTGAAAGCAATAGCAGGACTGTTCAAGTGCATATGCATCCTGGTGCATGTGAACAAACACACATAACACCCATTCATGAAAGAAAAAGCCCCTCAGTAGTATTTGTGCTCAAAAATTGACAAAGAACCTTTGAAATATAGCCAAAGAAATAAATGAAGAAACAAGCTGCAGCGTTTTATCAAAATCCATCTGTGAATACTTTATTGAATATTTTTCTTAGTGATGGAAAACAGGATCGCTTGTTTCTCTCTTTGCTGAATCACTCAGGTTAAATTATTAATGTTCATCATCTATTACCCCTCTAGAGATGTAGCTTTACGAGACACTGACGGTTTTATTCCAAGGAAACACAGGAGCAGCACCCTGATGAAAGAGAGAAAAATGTCATAAGTCTCTGATCTTTAATTGTTGTACTAAAATCTTCTTCTGCTATATATTTTTTCAAACTGTTGTGTTCCTACAGGCCTCTGTGCTACCACAGTGGCTATACAAGTTCCTATGTTCAACTAGGGTTTTTTACGCTTTTTTGAACGCTCTCTGCTCATTAAAACAAATCGAATAAAAGATGCCAGCACTTAGAAAAAAACACTAGGTGGACACTTGGCCCAAGACAATTTTTTTCAGTCAGTGTTCTGTGGGTTGGATGTGTGGCGCTTTTAAAAAGGAAAAGATAATACGTTGGTATCAATGGAAGGGCCGATATAACTCACTAAAGTGATAAGTTATTTATTTGTTGTTTGTGAAAAATCTATATATCCTAGCAGTTATATTGAATGTAATTATTTTTTGTTCCATTCCTTATATTGTCTTCTTTCTGATCGCTAAGGGGATTATGTGATTGTGGATCCTATTGAGGAAGGAGAGAAAGTGAAAGCTGAGATCAGCTTCATTCTATACAAAGATAACATTCAGTACCTGCAACAACAGCAGCTCTGGTAAGTGGAAACATGTGCACTAATACATGTAGAAACACATCACACAATTAGCCCCCCACCCCCCAATTCTACCAGTACCTGAGTGTATCATGTTTGACATATGACTCTCTGCAGGCCAGAGGGGTTTAAGGAGGAGCTGTCGGAGCGGGATGTGACGAACAAACAGCGGGAAAAAGACGATGAAAAAGGACAGGAAGAAGAAGATAGCAACTCTGAAGAGGATGATGATAGTGACCTGTTTGTGAACACCAACCGATGTAATTACCAGTACATCGAAAGTGAGGAGGAAGATGAGGACAGTCAGGAAGAAGATGATGATGACAAAGAGGAAAGGACAGAAAATGGTTCATAGTGGCAGCGCTGACGACATGGACGATGGAGAGTTCAAGGCTTGGTAGTTGTGCTCAGCTGCCCTGCTGTTGTCACTGACTGAACTGATGACCAGCTCACTGATGGTCCTGGTGCAACAGCTCCCCCTGCAGTTCATGTTGTGTATGGTATGCTCTGGGCTCAAGAACAGCTGAAGTCTAGTTTTGTGTTTACAAAAAAAAAAGAGATGTTGGAATTTAACTCAAATTGAGTAAGAGATCCAGAGTATTTCCATGTAAATTGTTTAAGATTCAAATGTTCTATAGTGTTAGATACTTATTGCAGATTAACTAAAAACTCAAGCATGTTTGTATACTGACCCCCAGTGCAGCCACTACTGCATTACAATCACATTACAGGGTGAACAGCATTTTTAGGCGAAGTTGAAAGGTAAATGTTTATCCATTCATCCGTCTCCACGGGACAAAATAAACCCTTTAGTGAGCTCTGATGACTCCGAACTTGAATACAAACTCTCCTACGTCAGAGTTGATGAAAGACATTTCTGTTATTCTTGACTCCAGAGGAGTCCGGGTGTGGCGAGAATTTCGACCACAGTCTAGTTTTACCGGTTCTTTTGAAGGTCTTGTTGGATGGATTAGCTCCCTCGTTTGGGGCCTGAGTGAGATTATTGAAGTACTGAACGTGACGTCATTACGACAGCGTTGACATTCCTTCACAATATAATGGTTTGTTTAATATTGGACATTTTTCATAAAGATTCCTTCTTCAGCTGTTTTCATCATCACTTGTCTTTGAAGTCCTGCTGCCCATGTCCTCCACGTCAAGCATAAAATGTTTCTGTCATTCAAAGAACGTCTTTGTCTTTGACCGTGCGTTCTCTTCTTGGAAATATGCAACAGTATCACGAGCACGGCTTTGGTAATAAAAACATTTTTCAAACATGAGCTCACTATGTTTAGCATAAAGCCAAGAGCAGTACAGAGCTACTGCCAGCACAACCAGTTCTATTGGAACATGGATCTGAACTCCCAGTTTACCCCTGAGGTGTATGTGGAGGGCGGGGACAAGTTCCTCAGGCAGCATGCTTTAATTGCAGAACTGTGCTGAATCGTTAGCTCTCTTACTGCTGGAGCATGTTTGGAAGCTGTTAATGTTTCATTTTTTTATGAACCCTGATGAGTGCTGCCAGTGCTCTGTACGTGTTACAGCCTGCGTCAGTGCATTCTTAATAAAACTGCAAATCTGACACTGATTAAAACGGATTATTTTGCATTCTAGTAAATCAAACAAGAATCAAACAGTTTTCTTGTAATCATTGTTTGCCAAAATAATAAAGTTTAAAAAATCTAATCAACCTGTTGTCCTGTACCTGTACAACTGGCTTCAACAGCTCATCTTCAGTGTTACATTTGCTGCCTCAGGAAAAAGGAAATCTTCTGAGAGCTAATAATTCATAGCAGCTTAGATTTAATTCACATATCTTGAGACTCCTCTCTTACATCTTACTCTGTGTTTTTATTGTTTAATAAGGTCTCTACTCGAGATGCTCGTATTGGATTTGATCAACAGACGTTTGTGTTCATAAGAGAGTTTGTATTTGACATTTATGATGTTAGCTTGACCTTTTTTAGCAAGTCAAACTACAGTTAAGTCGAGACTGACTGTATCACCCTAGAACATGCATGGATGCTGATTTGAAACAGCAGCAGCTTTTCTATGCAGATGTAGACCTCAGTTTCAACACCACTTAAAGCCTAAAACCCTGACTGTGTAAACACAGGAGCATCATACAGTTCATTAAATGAAGGGTGTTGCAGGTTTATAACTCATTGGAGAACTGTCACGTGTTCACTTTCAAGCTGCACTTTTGCTTTGTTTGCTTATGTTTAAACAAAAAAACACTTGTTCATGATTGAAGTTCAGTCAGGACCACTTTGTCAAGAAAAAATACTTTGTTGCAATTATTTACATTTGGCGGTATCACTCTGTTCTGGGATCTCCCTGCCCCTTCACATATTAGGTGGAAAGCTTTAGGCAGGAGCAGAACACGTTCCCGCCCTTCCTGTGCATACAAAGAAAGCTTGATGCAGGGAGAGAAGCACCAAAACCCAAACAGAGCAGACCGCAATGACAATAGCGTGACATTGTCAGAACAGCATAAAGGGAGGAGCTGGGGGGAGGAGCGGTGCAAAGGGAGCAGCAGATAGTTTCAGCTGGCCGTCAGCTGACAACATATAAGAGGAGACACGAT
The DNA here is from genome assembly GCF_963584025.1 of Labrus mixtus. NCBI lineage: Eukaryota > Metazoa > Chordata > Actinopteri > Labriformes > Labridae > Labrus > Labrus mixtus. The sequence goes on from NC_083621.1 coordinate 25,507,308, forward strand.
GGTCATGAATATTTTTATTTTTAAATAAAATAAGTCATTATAATTATGTACAGTATAAAAAAGATGCTTAATGGAAGAATGTCTAATCTGTAAAAAAAGTGACTGAAATGTGCAACAAAAAAGTTTCAAAATCATGAATAAATATTGGTAAAGCATTTTTAACGCCCGGCCTCCAGGGCGCACACGTCGTCTGAATATGGATGCCATTTCATAATACTACAGCTGCCCGCAAAAAGTGTTTGCTTTGGGCCAGTTATGGCTTCATTCCTTCAGAACACATGGCTTGCAAAAAGAGATCACTGTGAAGTTGCACTCAGTGTTTTTTCTTTTCTTTTCTTTTTTTCTTGTTTCCATCTCTGAGGGGCACGTCCCAACACTGTCTCTGTGTCTGTTTCACATCAGCCCAAAGTCTGACCACCTGGTCGGGGCTTCGTTTGTGAACCAGTAGGATTCTGTGGTAAGAACACACCGCCTCCTCTTCCTTTGCAGGGAAGTCAAACGTGAGGAAGGCTGGGTGGTGAACAGGGTGAGTGTTAAGCCGATACATACACATCCCAACATAAACATCGTCAATGGGGAACATGTGAACCGTTTTAGAGATGCTGTGCAGGCGTTTGACCAGCAGTCCTGAGTAAAGCACTCCTCCACCGCCTGCATACATAGGATACAGGCCCCTGTAGAAGCTGTCAGGAATAAAGTACTTGGACTTGTTGACTCTGCTGGGTAAGGCTGCCCCTATGACATCTCCAACCATGAAGTCTTGTAAGGTCTTGTGTGCTTGTGGCATATCGAGCTGGTCCTGGAGGAAGGCTATCATATTCAGAGAGTTGACAAAGACATCGTCGTCCCCCTTAAAGACAAATCGGGTCTGGTTACAGAATTGTGTGAACCAGCTCCAGAAGAGCACATCCTTCAGGGTGAGGTTAAAAAACGTGTCCTTGAAGTCCCACTGCAGAATGTCTCCATAATGTTCACTCTCCAGCTTTAGTAACTCTGTTGTATCCACACCTAGCTCTTCAGGGTCTTCTTTGCCTATCAGAAACACCCTACGAACGTACCCTCCACTTTCTTCTCCCTCACTACTGTTCCTCTTCCCTCCTGCTATCCATCCAACCTGGCCCCAGGTTTGTCTAATGGCCTGCCGGTTTTTAAAATTGAACTCAGTTGACTTGATGGCCAGTAGAAGCAGAGGTGGCTCCTTCTCGCCCTTTGCCCCGGCTCCACACACTCCGTCTGGCTGGTTGAGGGTTGGATAGTCCCTCCTTTGCATGTGGCTCACAAAGTCCTGCATCTGCTGCGGCAGCTTTTGAAACTCTCCACTTTTGCTGTCCAAATCGCTAACTTCAGAGAAACTTTTCCACAGCAGGGACTCGTGAAACTTACTGTTTTGAAATCGCCTCTTCACATTGTTGTTGGGGCGCAGGATGGGGTTGAAATTGCGGTCTATCGCCAGCTGGAGCCGGTTCCAGTAGGCATCGCCTTGCCAGTGGAGCTCCCAGAAAGTTTTAGGGAATGGGGAAAAGCTCTTGTTTCTATAAGTTCCTGAGGCCACAAAGTGAGCCCTGCTTTTACCCACCATCCCTGGGGTTGCTGTGTTATTCATGGACAAACAGACCATGATAGTTATGTAGAAGAATAGCAGGACCAGCAAGATGCATGGGGTGCACACACAGACGATCACTTTACGCAGGCAATAGTAGCGCCGCGCCATCAAGCTGTGAATGCATGAACAAATATGTTAGATGATAAAAATCGTTTTTCTGTGTAAAAAGATGCTATTGAGGAAAAACACACTAAACACTGAAAGACAAGACCTGGTGTTTTGATATGAACTTTTGAATTGTATCAGATTTTCCTTATTAACATTTTTTTGTTGCCAAGTTTGACTAGAATTTGTGAGCAAACTTTGCATCAGTGGATGAATCAGCTACTACATAGACCTGGTGGTGAAACTGTTGTGTCGACTAATGAAAAACTTTCAGACTCAAACATATTTAAAAAGATGAAAAGGGTCATTACAGAATTGGAGGACAAATCAAAAACTTTTGAAAAATTACCATTTGTTTTGCATATTTTTGTTAAATATTTTAGAAAACCAAGTAATAAACCATCAAATAATGTGATTCGTCCAGCTCAGGCATCAAAGACACATTTTTTATTAGATGTTTTCTTTGTTGTGCGCTGCGTTTGGTGCAACCCTGTTACTGATACTCAGGAACCTGTAAAACGTGTATTTTTAAATATTGCTTAAAAAACCCTTCACATTAAATAAAGAGAGGCACATTTACATTGAATACTGATTTAAGAAAATCATTTAAGATTATTTTGATAAACATTACTTTAGACTATAAGTCATGACATAAATGTAATAAATAAACACAGGATAACAGGAACCTTGTTGATATTATTTTATAGGTTTCACAATAGGTGTAAAAGAACTCTGTAAAAAGCCTGTTACTCTTATTTAAGTGACAGGGTTGCAAATCCATGCTAATGCTCAAACTTTTTCTTACTGGTAGATGCTAGCTGTACTAGCAGTTATGCTAGCTGGCAAAGGACAATCTAAGATATATAAAGAAAAAATGAAATTGTCTTATTCTGATAAAATCAGTATCATGGTTGAATTGGTTTCAGTGACTCAATTTAGGCTGAGAATGTCAACAAAATGTGAAAAATAGAAGAGAGCACTTTTTGGTCTGGCCATGGTGTTAGCATATAGCTTAAAGATGTCATTTCTGTTGAATCTTGTTGTTTCCTGTTCTTACTCTTCTTCTGCGTTGCTTAAATTGTTTTGGTAACAGGGTTGCATGCATGTTGTGGGACACAACTTTGAGGCATAATTACTATTATTAAAAGTATGTTCATGGTTAAACAAACAGTATCGGCAATAACAAGAGAAATATATTAATAAAATGATGTAAAAAAAGTGAATTAAAAACGTATTTTAACTGTTATATCTGATATTAAAGCTTTGAGAGGGTGGGACAAGAGATTACAGCCACTTTTAGGGGTGCTTGGGAGGTATTTGGTTTTTAAAATAGGGTTTTAAACCCACTTTCACCACAACTATCTTTACATTTTGCCTCAGGACACAATATGCATAATAACTGTGTGTTTTGGGATTTTTTGCACAAATTATTTTAATTTTCATGGGTGGGACAGAAAATGTCCTCTAAGAGTTGAGTAGGGCAGGTAACCCTTGGAAGTAGAATACGATACAGTGATATTATAAAGTAGAAAAACTTATCATTTAATGTATTTATTTAACATTTCTTTAAGCAGGAAAGAAACTCTTTGACATCATAAATCTCTTTTTCCTGGCCAAGACAAGCAGCAGCACATTTACAGAGATTCACACAAGCACAAAGTGCTATATAAATAAAGTCTTACTTAACTTACTTACTTACAAACAACAAGCTGTGAAACATTCAAATATGTCAAAAATACAGTAGACATTAAGAGAGTAATTTTCTAACATTCATAAAACACTAAAATAAAGACAGCGTATTTATAAAAGCTAATTTAAAGAGATGAGGCACTGCTGAGATACACATAAAAAGTCAGCTGTTGTCTTAGCTCACCAGTATGAAGCTACGCCTCCCACATTGACTTTATACTCGTTATGTTTGTCTGTAACTGTAATCATTTCGGCTCACCTGTTCTCTGAAAAGTCTGCTGTATTCCCTGGAGATTTTGTCAACAATGTTACAAAGTCTCCCCGAGCAGTTTATTTTGAAAGGAGTCAGGTTTGCCCACAAGGAGTAGGCCTACACCCACTGAGGACAGACAGCAAACTGGAAAGACATGTTTTTTGGTTTCTTTAATGATGAGGGAACATGGGATCAGTAACGGACCTGGATGAACTATATAATCTACAGGAGAAAGATGTCTATGGATCACTGATTTCTATCCCCTCCTCCTTATGCCATCAGAACAAGTCAGAACCTGACATATAACGTTGTTTATGTCACAGAACAAACTTTTCAAAAACGTTGTCAGGCAATACACCCATCTGTCAGCCTGAAATCAACAGCCAAGTGAAACTAGTGTGGAACAGGTTTGGCAGCTGGTTAACACAAATAAGCCCTGGTTCTGCAGGTGAGCTGTTTATTTCTTTACATGAGCCCCAGATTCACGGCATTGTCATCCAAATTCTTGGGAGATGAGGTGCTTGAAATGCAATGCACGCAGTGCTTCTTGCAACACTCACGGCAACAATCAAACAAACTGATGGTTTCACTCAATGAAAGAATCAAAAGCTAGCTTCATACAGAGATGTCCTTTTATACTTTTTCATTTGAAAGACGTAGGTCAGATATTTTTTGAGAACCCGCCCTGCACTCCCCTCTCTCTTGGATTTGTATTAAACCATAAATGAGGCAACGCATACATGTATCTAGTTATATAACAAATCTAATGCAGCCATGATTAAATATTTCAACCATACCCTTTGATTTTCTGGTTTGTTTGTCCAGATTAAATGTTGTTGAAAAGTCCAGTTTAAATGATGATATTATTTTTCACAAGAGATCCACAGGGGTATTATTGTTCACACCTGTGGATCTCTCTTATATAGTTATATGTTACTGTGAAATTTTATTTAGTTTAGTTTAATTTAGTTGCTAATACAACTCAAATGTATTAATCTTACAACTTCTTTGAAATAATAACACACAGAGGTTCATCCATCCAATATCTATACTGCCTTTCACTGATCGTGGGGGCTGGAGCTGATCCCAGCTGTCATTGGGCGAGAGGCGGGGTTACACCCTGGACTGTTCACCAGAGGCTCCTGTCTGACGGGGATTCAAACCAGCAACCTCCTCGCAGTGAGGTAACACTGCACCCCATGTGCAGGCTCAGAAGTCACAATTACTAAATAAAAGGTGAACTCTGCCATCTAGTGGAGCCATCTTTTCAGCTCCATCTGTACCTCTGCAATATGTTTAATTGATTTGAATGCACTTTCTTTGTATTCAAACTTATGGAAACTAAAAATAATTGTTTCCAATATGTACACTAAAAACAACAAACAGTTTTGTTGTGTTACAAAGATGACAGTATTGAAACCAAGTGGTAGGAATAAAGTTTTATTTTTCATATGAAGAAGTGGATTTGGATTTTTCTTCTTTAACAAGTAGTATGTCTTTGATAAAACTTGCAAAAATCCTCTAGCATATTCCAAAAATGATGGGCATGAAGAGAAGGGGATTTATTGCTGGATGTTAAAATGAAGACACTTTTTTTTTTCACTGATTGGAAAAACAATTTGCTTGCTGCTTTATCCATGCACCCAACTACCAGTACCACTAGGACATGCAGGGGGGGGGGGGGGGGGGGGCAGGGGGAGGTAGGTAGGGAGGGAGGGATAAGAAAGGGGGACGAGGAAGGAGGGGAAATTAAGAAAGTTGGTCGGTGAAAAGGACAAAGGCAAACTGTGACAAACACAAACATGGTCGGGCTGTGTGTGTGTGTGTGTGTGTGTGTGTGTGTGTGTGTGTGTGTGTGTGTGTGTGTGTGTGTGTGTGTGTCATTTGGTGTGCTTTATGTGTTCCATGTTTACTGTATGTGTGCATGTAGGGTTAGGAGAAAGAGGGCAAGGTATTATTAATTCAACTAGCACTAAAAGCACACTACCCTCACTTGCAGGATTTCCACATTGCAAACCCCAGATTGATTACAGTGATATTAAGACAAAACTAGCCAGACCATTTGGCCCAAAAACACATTTTCTTTTAAATAAATGTAGTTGATTTGCCATTGTTACGATACTTTATATCAGTGACCCATGCATCTTCTGTGTGAAAAACAACAAACTCTGCTCATTTTAAAATTAACTCTAATAGAGATACACATTGTATCTGACCTAGTTTCAGTTTTTCCATTGAGCTCGAGAGGTTTCTAAACCTGATGTATATCTGAAGTGGAAGAGTTTCTAACATGATCAGCTCACTGTCAATATGCCGTTCACTATACTCGTCAGGAAATGGGGCCTAAGATCGTCTACTTGTTGCTTCTAAAGGAGTGAGAAAGGCATGGAGGTGGGTGGTAACGTGAAGTGGAAGGGGGCAAACAGAAACAGACACGTAACAGATCATTCAGTCGATATGAACAGGCAACAGAAATTCAATCAATAAAGGTATAGGAATGCAAATCAAGGATGCAGTAATCAGTATTATCATACCAGTATCATGTAGCAGTGTGAAGCTGCACATAGTGACTCACAAGAATTTTTTTTTTTGTTCACTCAGAGGTGGTTGTGATTCCAGGGACCCACCACTTAAAAAGGGCCTGTAAAGCGCTCAGTAGGATAACATTGATAAATAACAGATAATATAATGAACAGATGTGGTCTTCATCACTTCATCATCATCATCATCATCATCATCATTGTTATCAGGGTCATCATCATCGTGACTCATACACAGCAACACAACAATAAAACACATACATACAATTATTTAAAGTGGAGAAGAAAAAAATAAATAAAAAGAATCTCCTCTCTGATTCCAAGAGTTTTTGCCCATGCTCTCTTAATCGTGGTCACAACTGGAAAAAAACAGAAACAAACCCAAAATAATGAGGGAAAAGAGAGAGTTCCGGGTTGCGGATCTGACTGTGGACACGACTGTGACTGAACTGTGCGCTCACTGCTTTAAGTCTTTTGGCTGTGATGTGATGGGGAAGTCCTGAGACAGTGCGGCTCTAAGCTGCTGGCATAGGAAACGAGTGGGCTGGGCAGCCCACAGGAGGCCAGAGTCAGGCTGGATTACAACGGTATTATGTTCTGTTTGGATCAGCAGCTCCCTGGCCAATGACTGCTCATGGAGGGAGGTTCTAACAGTGCAATGGAGCTTCTGGCAGCGTGAGGATTGGTGGTAGGAGCATGTCAGTCAAACAAGAGACCATACCCTCCAAGGTAAACAGACGAGAAAACCAAATGAGGCTTAATGAGGTTTGTGTGTGCGCATACAAGCATGCACACACACCCACGTGCACACACACGCACTCACACACACACACAAGCACACTTACACGCGCACACACACGGAAAGCACACGCACACACACACACAATACAGACATACGTACTGTAACCATCACCAATGTCATGGCAGCACCCTGAACACCAACACAGGAAATTGGAGTCACTTTCCCCTGACAACAGTAACACTCTTTTTTTCAGGAATTACGACAGATGACTGAGAGGCAGCAATGAGGAAATAAATAACCAATTTGAATCATTCAGAAATCAGCAAAACTACCCTACACATCGGGTCACATGGGCGACCGATGTCCAAGTAAAAGGAGGGTATTGCATGGGTGATACTCATGTAAACAGACACATTTACACAGAAATTAATATTGCATGATGACATAATCAGATCACAGTTCAAAAAAGAGGAAGATCCCAAATAAGTGAAAAAAAAACACAAAGCAAAAGGAAGGAAGAGGGTTCGTCTCTATAAAAAAAGGAGTCTTTATAAGAAAGGCTACAAAACTCAATGGGACCTCCGACTTCAGCATACAGCAAAAGGCACCACAATATTATTCTATTTATCTAACTTGTGAAAAAATTGGCACATAATCCTCTTGTATTTTCATCTCTTACAATGCTGTAAATCAAAAAACTTTACATATAAATACCCCCCCGTTATAAAAAAAACTCTTTGCTGTTAGCCAGTAGACAATTTTTGCTGAAATGAAAATAAATATTTCATTTGTTTAGAATATCTGTCTGTTATACAAAATAAAAATATTTCTCCTAGGTGCAGATCCCAAGTCACTGGTTGGTGTAGGAGCAAGGGGAGTGTGTGAGGTGGAGAGAATGGGTGACTGTGAGGGATAGGCTAAGTCTTAAAGGGGAACGTTGTCAGCCTTGGAGCGCTGTGACTGGTAGCCTCGGCTTTGCCCGTTGGTGCGTGTTCCCGCCCGGCTCTGCGCGCGGTGAGTCCGTGTGTCTGCACCTGATGATGAGCGGTAACTCTGGACCGTTAGGGGCGGGTCCATGTTCATGTTCTGCATACTTAGGAAAGGGGTGCTCTCTCCATGAGCGTCCTCTTCCTCCTCCTCCTCCTCTTCCTCCTCCTCCTCCTCCTCCTCCGACTGGCTAATGCTCTGTGAGCTGCAGTCCCTTAGGCCTGCCGAGCGCTGGGAGATGTGTCCATTGAGTCGGTTGCGTCGTGGGCGGCGCCGGCTCCGTATGGGTTCCCGTGAAGAGGCATACTCTTGGGTGGTCTCGTAGGCCTCGTCGTCAGGGAGACGGTAAGGGCTGGATGGTAGACTTCCTGTGCTCTCTGCTAGGTACGGTCGCCGGGGACGCCGCGGCTGCCTGTATAGACTGCTATCCTAAAATACAAGAACATGAGAAAGAATGGGGTGCTTGATAAACACTTGAACCAATCACAGGTGAAGGATTAGGTTAAATAATACCTGGTTATATACCATACGTTTCCCAAAAAACAGCTTTTACACCATTACCATGCTGCATGAATTATATCACAGATATTATTTTGTGTTCTACTTTTCCGTACATCAGGGCAACGTAGTAGTGGCTGGTCGTCCTCTCTGCTGTAGGCGGCAGCGGCAGGAGGCAGGGAGAGGGCGTGGCCTGTGTTGGGCGAGGTGATCTGAAAGGTGGGAACCTGGGGCGGCAACGGGGGGTAATGGAACTCCACAGGAGACAGGCGAGCTGGCGTAGTCAGCGCTGACACATACCTGAAGAGGGAAACATCCGCAGTTCATGACAGTGTTTGAATCCCACCTTGAACACAGCTTCACAAACAAAGTCCAACGACAATTAGCCATAAAATATAACGGACAATTATGGTTTGTAAAGTGATGACACTCTGTTTGAATGCTGTACTCAAACCTTGAAGTAGCGTCAAGCTTTTGGAAACACATGACTTCAGTATATTTATGATCAGCTCTTTCTAACTGTGCTGCTTGGTACCAAATGATACCAGAAGATCCCCACATTAGAACCGCCTAATGGGATGGCCTACCCCTCCCCCGTTTGTCACTATCTGTCCTGTATCTCTCTCTATCCCATTTTTGAAACTGGCACAGTTTCGGCAGATGGCTGTTCACCATGAGTCTGGTTTTGCCCAAAAATTTCTGCCTCTTTAAAGGCTTTATATGCCATTTTTTGATCCAGCAGATGTCGCCCTTGAGCACCAGCATGAAACCAAAACAACTCGCGCTGCACTGTTGTGTTAGCATGCTAATGCTAGCGATCTTTATTATGCTCGTATCTTCACACTGCATGTAAATTTACCTGAAATGAGCGTGATCTAGAAACACAGTTAAGCAGTGAGTACAGTATGTTATTCTTCTTTTCTCTAGTCCCTCAATTAAACAACTTTTATACGTGAGGGGAGGAGTCAGCCGGCCGTCCTGACGATGTAAACAAACTGAAGATAGGACTCTGAAAACTCTGAAAACATCACAGACAGTGGGACTCGGGTGTTACACTCATTGTAGACAGTCATGACTCACAGAGTTATTTTCAGAGGATATACTTGATTTATATTACATTTAAGTGTAAAAAATCACATATTAAGCCTTTAAAGGATGTTTTTTTCTTGCCACTGTAACTTTGCTAAATGTTGCTGAGTGTTCATGATGGATTAATGTTGGATCTTTGTAGATAACACAACAATAACAAGGTCTTTTACCTGCTTTGTGTGTGTCTCGAGATAAATTTGTTATGAATTGGCGCTATACAAATAAATATTGATTGATTGAACAGGATAAGTCTGAGGATGTATTGTATTTATTTTGGCACGAGCGGTTCGATTGTTGGTGACCTTACAGTACAATTTGTCTAATTCTTATTTTTGAACTGATTAGCCACCTTGCGAATCATTTAATATTTACAAAGATGGGAAAAGCAACTCTGAATATGTGCCATCACAGCTTCTTTTATATGTAATTGACTTTAACTTAGAAGGTAATGCACAGACATTCATTTTCAAAATGAATTGATCTAAAGCTCTTCCTCATAAATGATCACTAAACTCATGCTCATATATCTGGACCAAAAAAATAAATTTGGATGCCTAACCCGCCTAGCCATACACCTGCCTGCTAGTGCACACTCATTGTGAATGAGGGTTGTCTGTCTTCAATAAATCAAAAACAAGCTAGCTAGTGACACAAAGTGATGACAAAGAAAAGAAGTTTGATACAGTTAGTAAAGACAATGACATGCTGCACTCCTCTCTCACGCAGGCTTCATCCTGCAGTTTTAGATTAGATTAGATAAACTTTATTGTCTGTCTCAACAGTGACTCCTTTGACAAGGCTCAAACAATAAACACGACTTACCTTAAAACACATTTTAAAAAACAGACATTAAAAGGGGACTGTTAAAAACACCGGCTGATCAAGAAGGTGTATTTGATTTTGTTCAGGGTGGTTATTGCAAGGGGAATGAAGGATCCAGAGGGACTTTGTAGCGTCTGCCTGATGGCAGTAACTGGAAGGAGTGGTGGAGGGGGTGAGAGGGGGTGAGAGGGGTCCTCTGTGGCTTTCCTGATCACAGAGTGGTTATACAGTTCAGAGATAAACCAGTTATATGTGTGTTGTCGTAAACATTTGACAAATGCAATCCTGAGTGCGTGCCATCAGCTAGCACGTTTGTTTGACAGTGATGTTAAGTTTATACACGTTTTCACACATGAAATCCTTAGTGTCTTAATGATGAAGTTCACACACACACACACACACACACACACAAACACACAAACACACACACACACACACACACACACACACACACACACACAAACACACACACACACACACACACACACACACACACACACACACACACACACACATTTCTACTGTCCCCACCTGTCACTGTGAGGCGAGTCTCTTAGAGAATCGTAGGAATCCCCGTACTGCATCCCTGGTCCGGATATGTCCGCACAGCCCCAGTGGGCAGCTCTCCTTGCCATGCATGCCGGGCTGCTGCATTTACTGGTTCCCACTGAGCTTGACAGCCCCCCTGACTGGCAGTCTGAGTTCATACTTTCTGTTCGCTCTATGCTCCACGTCTGCTCCTCATGTCTGTGTGTGTAAGTAAAACAGGTGAGAAGTAAAAAGAGGAGCAGGAGTACACAGAGGAAGAAGACACCCTGGGAGAAGAGACTTCAAAATGAGTTCAAAATGTGGTGAACTTCCTGTACTTTGTCTTTGACAGTGAAGTTTTCCCTTTGACTAAATGTATACTATAAGAAAACCATGAGGACATTTATTTCAAAGGTACATTTGTCCATGAAGTAATGCTTAATCATGAATATTTCATGATTTTTATGATATTTATGAAGCCAAGTACCTCCAGCTGTAGCTATAGTAACGACTGCGACACTTGTAAGTTAGTTTGCTAACTTTAGATTGGCAAGAAATACAAAGACCTAAGTTACCTGAAATGACCCTGTGTAACATCTTCTTAAGTTCCTCTTAAGATTCTGTGCATGCAGATATCATTGTGCCAACTATCAAGGTTTTAGGATCGCTGCCTCTCTATGACTTCTGTTGCTAAAATAATGAAAGTAAGTTTAATTAAATAGCACTAAAGCAAAAACAATGAAATGAAGCAGGATAATTTATTTTCTTAACAACAAAAAGGTTTCTATGAATTCAGACAATTCACAGTCCACTCAACCAAAAGTCATCATCATAGCTATTTTCTACAAATGGAAAAGTCTCCTAAAAACAGTTTACAACTTGTAATTTTTAATATTTGAATATGTCCCTCTGCATGTGTGTGTGTGTGTGTGTGTGTGTGTGTGTGTGTGTGTGTGTGTGTGTGTGTGTGTGTGTGTGTGTTGGGCTTACCTTGAAGCATGTGAGGCAGTGGTGGAGTGATGGGAGCGGGTTGACATTCGGCTCCCTGCGTAGTTGCCCGCACCCTCAGCTCCATGGCTGATCACACACTCTGTTGTTGGGATGCTCTTGGAAATGTACTACAATAAATGCACATACATATAAAAAAGAAATGTTAATACATTTCATCTGTTGATTTTAACATAGCACATAACATTATACAGAAAGGAAACAGAAAACATATTTACAAATTACAGAATCTCAACAGAAAGGAAATGTACTAAATGCAGAAAGTGACCCGGAAGAGAGTGAGTGAGCGGTCAATCGGTTTGTTTTGGCGGAAACACTGTTGATGGATTTTATGGACTAATGGTGACCAAATGATGTTTTGTCCGGTTTATGGAAGCCACCTGAGACAGTTTACATGATTTAGCTTTTTGTCTAAACGGTCTCTGGAGTTTTTAAAAGACATGGACGAGACAGAAGGTCTGGAAGGTGCCCTTGGTCCTCCCGTCTCGACCATGTCCTTTCAATAAACACATTAACCGTCTTCACTAAAGGGACAGAACATCGTTTGGTGTTCGGTAAAAGTGTTTCACTTACGTTGTTTTTTCTCAAATGTAAAAATGTTTTCCAAATTGTAAAAACTGTTTCACACTATCATTTTGGTTTGCACTTCCCAGCCACCATAGTTTCTTCCCCCTTTTTCAGTCATGTGTAAGAATAATTCCTCATAATGTCAGTAGACCAAAGTAAAAGAGCTTCTTAGTGGAGTTAACTCTAAGTATCAAAGTTAAAACATCTCGACACTACCTCCACCTGAGGATTCATGAACAGGCCGAGGCTCTGGTCCTCTTGTGGACTTTACTGAAGTAAGGCTGACAACCACTATGATTTATTTTTGTATCCTTCTTTGAACATTTATACTGATATAAGGGTATTCTGAACATTTAAACCAGCACATTTTATTGGACAATAACATTAAATGAATTTAATTTACCATTGACTTTCAGGAAACTAAAATAAGCACGGAAATCTAAAATATGATTTCTATCGGTTGTGATTGGTAGTTTATAGAACATTGTCAGTGATTTGCTATTGTTGTACTTTATTGTTTTACTTGTCCCTGAAACAATACAGTAAAGACTGTAGACAAAGAGTTAAAATGTCTTTGGTACATTTCAGCAATAAACCCTTCTTCAGCCTTTGCCCTACAAGAGTTTCTAAAAAAAAATCTAAATGATTTCATGAAATTATTTGAACTTTAAGAGCTGCTCAGATTGAAGTGCAGGGTTTCAGGAAATGGTCTCAAAATCATCTTTAACGGTGTGTTTCTTCACTTTGGACTCACGTCGCCCATCGGAATCTCCTCAGGACCAGGTCCAGGGTGGTTAGGTCCATTGGCCAGAATGCGGTTGGGCTGCTCCACACACTGATTCTGGTTCTGGTGTGGGTGACTGTGCATCTTCTTCCTCTTCTTCCTAGAGACACGGTGGTGGAGGGACAATAAGACATCTGGCGAGTTAAACTAGAGACTGACACTGATGCTACTCAGTGTACTTACTTCCTTTATAAAGTCCCTTTAATGTCTGTAGAGTTCATTAAATAGCCAAGCCAGCACCATGACTACCTACCTACTCTGCATGAATGCACACTATCATAACACTGATCCCACTGGCTGCTTGTTTCACCATGTTCTCTGAGATGTCGTTTTAATGCAGCAACTCAAAGCTCTAAGTAGGGTTAACACTTCTTTTCATTACAGTCCTATAAAGCAGTGTAACCTTTATAATTTCAACCAGACATTCTAGCTGCAGTCAGTCTTTCGTTGCAAACAGGACAAACAGATGAAATAGTTGGTCACATGACCCTCTACTCGGCTGCATGTTGAGGGTTTCCAGCCAATAGTCAAAGCTCCTTGTTAAGCAGTTTTCTAAATTCCCCAGATGATAAATGTGTGAAAGGATACATCTTAATTCAAATCAATTTTTCCCCCAAAAAGCAACAATTAAGAACAGTTACAACATTTTAGATTTTTGTCGAACTTTTACTGTAACTGAGTATTTCAAGACTGTTACTTCAATTGTTACCCTTACTTAGTAAAAGTGTAAAAGCGCAGCAGGATGCATGAGCTTAATTTGAAGTTAGGAGCACTAAAAAAAACGGTGAGTCAATAAACCCCCCCTCAAAGACACATACTTAGTTTTGCAGTAGGCCACCACACAAACAATGCCGACCACCAGTAACGCCACACAGATGCCAGTGATCGTCAGCACACGTTTTTGGTAGAGCTCCTCAGCCTCTGTGGAAGGAAACATCCACACACACACACACACACACACACACACACACACACACACACACACACACACACACACACACACACACACACAGGATCACATGCATGCACACGTTCATTTATTGCACACAGAAAATAACAAAACAGACAATAATACATGCACACACACACACACACACACACACACACACACACACACACACACACACACACACACGCACACACACACACACACCCATGAGCACTAATCCATTGATGGTTACTATAGAAACATACAGTATTTCTTACTAATAACCCCTGTAGCTGTCACTGAAGCAACACTTTCCCTACCATGCCTTAGCTTTAAATGGACTACAGTGAAACAGGAGTTGTTGTTCTTATAAATATGTTGATAAAAAGCAGAGCTGTTACCCTACATGCTGACAAAGACTTCTTATCCTAAGCACATGTATTCACAATGGTTATGGGGATGAGATGCTACGGGTGGTGATGGAGGGAAGCATTCCTGTATGAATATGGGCAACAACAAATAGGTCATCCAAATGAAACATTGAATAAAGCATTTTCTGTTCTAACTGTTAACACCACAATGGCCAGGGAGTAAAGTCATGAAGCTCACCATACCACTAACTGTCACAAATGTATATTTTAATTTTGACCTTAATTTGAAAGGATAAGACATTTCCCTCCCCATATATGAACAGGTTAAGTTGTTTTATCAGGTTTGACCGAGAGGAGCCTGGTCCTGTTTCAGGTGACAGTCTGGAGGTCTTCTGCTCTTTTTTATTGGAACTTATTTCAAGTGTTTTGTTTTTATTGTCAAACCATGCAGCCAAATCTCATTCCTGTGTCACCTCTGACCAAGACAATCATTACTGAAGGAGATGGTTTAGTTGCTTTTTTTTTGCATCTGTAAAAACACAATTTTGCTCCTACTCCTCAACTACACTTCTACATGTCTACAGCAAGGCGAGATGTTAAACCTGAAGAAGTATGACACAAAATGTAAAATAAGTGTATAAAGGTCATTTCAGTAACCTAAAACTTAATCCTAATTTGATTACCTGAGGTTCATCACAACTATCTCTACTTTTAAAGGGAAAATATATTCTCCCAAGCATACGCATATTACTCTTTGTATGTGTGTGTGTGTGTGTGTGTGTGTGTGTGTATGATTACTTGTGTGGTTATTGATGTTTGCTTTGCAGTGTGTATGACTTTATTGATTTGATTTCTGTATCTTATTCATGACTGTGGAAACATTTTGTTTGTTGTACTCAGTGTTTTTAACCTCAATGTAAAGCACATTGAGCTGACCTATTTATTTATAAATAAAATAGCAATTGCTATTTTCAATTAAATACAATTAGCAAAGATATTTTATTTGTATAAAATAATAATGATGACGTCTCAAGACAGATTATTACGTTAAATACATTCTGACATGGTTACGGTGATCATGTGTGAATAAACATTGCAAATCATCATTATGTAGAATAACGGATTAGTAGTGACCTGGTTTAGTTTGTAAAGGAGCTGAAACATAATTTAAATTCATATAATATCTGTATGTACTCAAAGTAACCAATCCAATCACAGCCTGATCCGGGTTTGACTGGTCAGTCATGAATTTCAGAAGTTGCTTAAATCTTTTTCCATTAAATGTCCACTATTATGACTAAAATGTTATTTATTAGTTGTTAAAATTAGAACAATATCATAAGTGACTAAAGCAATCAGTCAAAAAAGCATCATGGATTTGTAGACTCTGAATAATACGATGCTAAAATGTCATTTTCAGAAATGTAAAAGTAGGTCATGGTGAACGTGAACGATCTTCGTTCAGGTCTGGGCCTGTTGTGCTGTTACACTCTGTGTCAGAACAGCAAGCGCCACAACAACATGACAGAGGGAGCAACAAACACGGCACAACATGAGGAAAGGAGGGAGGGAACGAAAGGAGAAAAAGCAAAGTGATGAGCAAGAAGACTCATGAGGTCATACATTGATTAGGGTGGGTGGGGGGCTAGGGTTCAGGGGTGAGAGGGCAGTAGGGCCATGTTCAGGAGAGAGACCCTGACACCAAAGATTGACCTGACTCTGTCCCCTTATAAACTAAAACTAGATTGTTAGTCATGGACGATTAAATCCTCTAATGACTATTACATGGTTACCTATATAGTCTTTAGTTCCATTGTTTCTTCTCAGGTAAATAAATACAATGACATCTATCAACAGATGAAGGCTATCAGTCAGAGTATCTATAGCTGTTTTTTATGTAAAGTTGTTTAAAAAATTGGATGTAACACGTCAGAAATATATTTATTGATTTATTTCTGAAGTAATCTTGAGAGAAGATCAGTTGAATCAACAAATCGTCACCTCGTCTTTCCCCTCCCTTAAAAGCTTCAGACACGCTACATAAGGTAAGGGGACTGCAAAGGTGTTCTAAATAAAGGGTCTGTGTAGGGATTTTAAAAAGCCTACAGGAGCCCTGGCTTGGCTTTGTGAGTGTGTCACAGGGTTCTGATAAAGAAAGGCTAAGGGGAATGGGAAGACAAGATCCCTGGCAGAGTTGGACTCACAGCCATCTTGATTGGGGACAGGTGAGCATCTGAAGAATAAGGACTGATTACGTGTTCAGGTCTTTGACTGGCTTTTGGCAACAATTTGCAAAAAATGTTTGCTGCTTCCATGTTTTTGTCTGACAGGCTGTTTGAGGCGGTGTGCACAAAGCCCAGACGAAGAAGCAGATACTTGTTTTCATAAATGATGTAATACATTCTCCGAGATGAGATCTTTGATTTTGTGTTTGAATAAACACATCTTTGTTTGGTGTTTGCCCCATTGTATTGTGTTTTAATTAACCCCTGCACTTTCATTTATAAGTATGTCAATTTGTCTTTTCCTCTGTCTCCCGTGAAAAAGTATAAGATTGTGAAAAGGTTGCATGCAGAGAAGGGATGTAACATGTCTTAAAAAGCAGGATTGTGGGCAGGAGAAAAAGAGGGACAGATTGAGGGAGACCCAGTTGTTGGTTTTTCGAAAGAAGATGGTACATTAATGTGTGACTGTGAGAGGATCTTGGCAAACCGTTTAAGCACAGCAAAATGAATATTAATGATCCATACCCATAAATTCAATTCTGAGAAGCTCTGCCAGCGCAGATGGTAAAAGGAAAGAGACAGATAGGGTCAGGAGTAATGTCCACTTTGTAGCAGATATTTATTTTCATGTCCTGTATACACAGAACCAGGAAATGAGTTAATTAGTGCTTCAAGCCATGGCGATTGAAATGTGTATTGTCCAGTAAGAGACAGACAACTCAGACAGCCTCAGCTCTGTAACCCCCAGAAATGAAAGGACAAAAAAGGAAACGTGCAAAAATCAAGAGCAAAGGGATACAATGAAAAAAAAAAAAAAGGTAGAAAGAACGAGAAGCCAACAGGCAGGAAATTGCATGCAGAGACAGACGGACAAAGACAGCAAGACAAGAAGCCACATCACTTACTGCTATATTTACTAGACCTCATTTCTGGAGTAACAACACGGGACAGAAATATAAAACAAAATGAAGAAAAAGAAGACAAATGAAAAAGCATAAGAAAACAAAAGACACAAAGCAGTGGGTTACTCTCCAACATAAAAACACAATGAGGCTGCAGATGGTGTCGGGTGCTCTAACTCATTTGACTAAGGGGAGTTGTGTGCCTTTGTATTGATTATAGAATACCCCTTGTAAAGCACTCCCCCCCCTTCTGCTTCATATCACTGTTATAACCTTTCATATGATTCCAAAGACATCATCTGAGCATTCAGCATTTCTATTGCATTGCATGCATTTCTATGTAAATAGAGAGAAGTCAATCCTTTGTTGAATAAGCCTGTCGTCCCTATAGGGTTCCCTCAACTTACTGAAGGAGCATCACAATGCCAAATAAAAGCACAACATCACACGGACATATTGAAGCGTGTAGTTTTTGTACATTTTGCTTAGTTTAGCAGCGTGAAGCCTTTAAACTAAACAAAAAAAGTATTAGTATATATTCATGGTAATCATTCGACATTATGCAGTTTGGAAAGGTCAAGAAAAGACAAATAGCAAAGCAAGACCACATGGCATGGAACAAAAGTTTTCAACAATATAAAGCCCTGTTTCCACCAAGCGGTCCGGTTCGGTACAGTAACCCATGTATTGGTGTTTCCACCGTCAAAAGTAGGGAAGGGTACCAATTAAGGCATACGTACAGTCCTACTTTCTTGTTACCCTTCTGTTGGTGTGCCATGGGTATCAATCCGACACTAAAGGGTCCCTTGTTTACTGTGTCCCGTAATAGCGGGCTACACTGTGTTGGGCTGCTATGATGTCACACTATTACATAGCTGACGAGGCTATCTCCATCTGGATTACACTCCGCTTACCACATAAGGGTACGGTTGGCTGTGGAAACACAAGCAAGTTCAGGGTTTACCGTACCGAGCTGAACCAAACTGTACTGAACCAAACTGGACTGCTTGGTGGAAACGGGGCTTAAGGAGTTATATTTCATACCTCCTCTATTTCCCTATGATTGCTTGGCCAGTAAAGGCAGCCTGCTCCATCAACTCACAGGAAGCTTCTGTGCTCAGCAACATTTCTTTTTCACATGTGCTATTGAAAAACGTACTATTGGTGTTTTAGTGTCACTGCCCAAGCAATCATAACAGAGAGACAACAAATACCCCATTTGCATCCTTGTGCAAAACGTTGGGAAATCTGCATAATTTGGTCTTTGCCTAGTGTTGGATGAGGAGATAGATAGCACTGTCTTGCTGTACGGTGAACATAAAGCTAGAGCCAAGAGACTATTAGCTTAGCAAGCATCAGGACAGGACGTAGGGTGACACAATTTCATAAATAACAAAACACCTGTGGTTTCTAAGTGACCTCAGGCTAAAGAAATATGACACCTGGAACCTCCTTTTAGCACTTAACTTAGAATGAGTTGATAATTTAACAAAATAGATGAAGTTTTAATCAGAGAGGTTTTTAGTTGCTGGTAGGTTGATTTTGTTGTACACGATTTCACTGTGTCCAGTCCTGCAGCTAAGCCAAGCTAAGCGTTTCCTGACTGTTATGTACTTATTTCCTACAAATGGATTACACTATGTGGAGGAGAAGGAGCAAAACATGTGGCACCACTTTGACTATATTGGAAATCAACCCTTAACGGTTGAAGCAGCATTTGGCCCCATACAATTTTATCGAATGGTCCATGGATGCACCGAGTGAAACAACACTCACTGCTGAATTTCATTGACATGAATAAATTGTTTGTATTAGTAGAAATATCATAAAGGCAACATGTTGTCTGAAACGCGAGGCGCAAAGTGATTGGGGGCGTGTCTTACTATATTTTGGAGGCAGAATCTGGGCGTTATATTAAGCACAGTGTGCAGAGGGGTTGGATTAAGTCGCCTGATTATACAAAGGTGTGTATTGGGCTTAACATGAATCAAACCAATCAGAGCGTCAGCTGTCATTCCCTTTAAGAGCCAGGGGCGCAGGCAGGCTGGTGCGACAGCTATATGGTGAATTTCAGTCTTTATTCCTGGATAGACCAGACTCCGGCCAGCTCATGTAACTTCTCTCCTTTCATTGTGCCCCTGAACACACAGAACACACACAGGACACTGTATCAAATATGTTCATGGCGGTTTCAACATCAGAAACGATCAGTGCCTTCCAACATTAATAGAGAAGCAGTGAACATTTCTGCATTAGGGAACTAAAGTGTATCCTCATTAATTATTAAAATCTTATGCCACGCCGCCATGGATCGGACTGGATCTTATTTAAACTCATGTTCGCTGTGCTCAACAGAACTGGGTGTCTGTGTTCAGCTGAGTTTCTGGCCCTGAGCAGGATTAAGGTGTAGCAGGCATCCAAGAGGATGACATCAACAGATCAGCCTCATGGAAAAGGAATGTAGCCCAAAGATGACAAGAGACGAGGAAAACAAAAAGCTCGCCATTTCTCCTGTCCCGGTAAAATCTCAACTTGAATGTATCAGCAAATGCAAAAAAAATATTCATCTGAGCAGAGTGAGCGGCTGTGCTTCACTTGTGTCTATTGGGCAAAGGAAGTCCGTTATCAACTCATTGATGTATGCCCATCTTCCTGCCGCGCCCTCTACAAAGCAGGAACAGATAAAGACTTTAGACCAGGTTTCAGGTGGTCTGAGCTGAGATGACTTCTGTGTCCCCAAGATATGTGCCGCCTGTGCCCCTGACGACACCTCATTTTAAGACCAACACACATGGGCACTAACCAGGGAAAGATTCTTTTGTGGGCTCTGTGTGCCTTTATCGGAGAGACAGGACAGTGGATAGAGTTGGAAATTATTGGGCAGGAGAGAGTAGGGAATGACATGTGGGTAAAGGAGCCACAGGTTGGAAAGGAACCTGGGCTGGACGCTCTACACGGGGGCCGCACAAACAAACCACTCGACCACCGGCCCACCATCAGTAATTTACTTTTTACACACTGGTGAGAAAATGACAACTGAGTTTGGTGGAAAATAGTAAACGCACCTGTGCTGGACCGCAAGATGCTTGGCACCTAAAAAGGCATTCCTTTGTTCATCATAAGCTTTAAATGTCTGTCATGGTAAGGACTTCAAACTTTACTGTCAGAAATCATAGACGCATCAATGGACCATCAACTACGATATGTGCACAATAAAAGCTAATAACTTTAGCCTCTGCATCGTGGTTGTGCTCTGTCTCCTCTGTTTCTCTCAGATTGTCTGTACAGTTTACAGTACGGTAAGTGGAATTTAAAAATGTAAGAGTATATTCATAATCGAGGAAGATGGTGCTTAATATTAAGTTTTGAATTGTGGTGCCTTTTTTAGCAGCTAAATTATGTGACCAAATGAGCACCAAAGAGGAACCAGGGGAGACAGTGAGAAGAAGGGGGAGGGGGTGGGGGGGGGGGCACAGAGGCATGCAAACTCACACTCAAATACACCCATCAAACTTAATTTAGCATGAAACATATTAGCAGGTGTTAAACACACACGAAGAACACTCCCTCAATGCAATCCCTCCAAAAGTAGCATGCGTCATCTCAGTGAGGAGGAGACAGACGAGAACAAATGGACATACTGTAGAAACCGGCCATTACGGAGTTTTGACAGCGGTCCCCCGAATAGTCATTGGGACACCTGATGGAGGGAAAACGAGACACAAGAGGGGGAAAGGGAGGTTGGGTTAAAGATACAGTGGGAAGAGAGGAGGGGAGGAACACAAAAGACAGATAGGAAACAGGGGAGAGGAGAGGAAAGGAGGAAGAGAGGGAGACATAAGAGAGCAAAGAGATGAGGGATTAGAAACAGCACAATTAACCAACTACAGAAAGAGAGAGATGACCTGCATACTGTGAAATCACTTCTACAGTTCAGTCAGACAACTCACATTTCTATCTGTTTAAAATATTTGTTGCAGCAGCGGAACAGAGTTTGTGTTTATGTGTCTATGCTCCGACCTAATCACTCCTCACAGTTTCATTTTACATGCAGAAACTTTCAGAGTGAAGGGGTGATATCTTAAATCTCCCAGTCGGCGCCAACTGGTGGATTTCTGGTGTTAGTGGTGGGGGCCGAGCGAGAGTTCAGTACTGGTGCAGGTCAGAGCTGGCCATGAGAGAGCAAAGGGAGAGACCTGAAATCTTCCATCTTAAATAGAAAGCTAATTGACAGGAGGTGTTGTCAGTTGACTGCCTGAACGGGCTCGCAGGAGTCGCCTCATTTAAGAGCGTCATATGATGGTGGTGCAGGAATTAGGGGGGTTAACAGATATATTCTCCAGCCTTCAACCCATCTCACACACAAACACAGATGGACACAGACACACATTAACAAACACACACACACACTGTATGTGTATGTATTGATTGTGGCATGTAACCCAATGCATACTTTTTAACCCCTGACCACAATGATGAGATAATCATAACAAAGTAGAAGTAATAATACAGTCACAGGGGTGCACATTAGAATAGCCTGTAAGTTTACAGACACAGACCTTTTAGAGACTGGGGAAAAGCACAATATCAATATGCACATAATATCAGCTCATTGAAATGATAAGCTACCAGACATCAATCACCGGGAGTAAAGAGAAACAGAGAAACTTTATAAAATCGAATTAATTTTTACTCCACTTTTAGCTCAGCTCAAACAAATCCTGAACAAATATCTGGCTTGTTGCTGCTTACTGTGTCGTTGTGCTGTTTGGATATAAGCAGGTAGCAACATAAGGATGATGAGAGCGGTGAAACTGAACCTAAACATCAAAGTTTGAGGTCAAGAATTATGAAAGGATTGACCCTTTGTTATAATAACCTTGGGAAGAGCTGAATTCTCTCTGTAATGCTATGTTTATGCTGTGTTGTGTGTTCGGTGTGAACACCGGGAAGAAGCCATAAATGAACACAGCTAGCTGAGCTTAAAACAATGAATGAACATCTGGCAGATGCAAAATGAGAGATGTAGAAGATATTATAAAGAGAGAGAGAGTTAGAGAGAGAGAGAGAGTTAGAGAAGAGAGAGATAAAGCCTCCACAATGTGAGAAAAATAAAATTGTTTCCAGATTTTGGATGTTCACAGCACCTTCAGTTTACATGCAGCTGCAGAATGTTGTGTTTTATTTCTGAGCTGTCAACTGAAAGTGGCTGGAAAAAGTTTTATATAAGGGCATCCTCCATCAAATTCACAACATTAAAGCTAACAAACCAACTCTCCTCATTGCTTCACAACACTAATAATAGCTGTTGCTATTACTTGAGTTGATACTTCCATTGTTTTTGTTAATCCTCAACGGCTCTTTTGTCAGTTGTCCTTGAAGATAAACTTTCTTAAGAGAGTGCTTCAGGTTGATAAATGTCTTAAACTCAGAGCTGTGGCGGGTGTCACTGTCATTGCTTTTACCCAATAAGACAGATCTTATTTCATCTTTTCATTGACGTCATTGAAAGCAGCTCAGCCTAATTGGCAGTCTTATTAACTATAGGCATGTTTTAGAAAATCATGTGCAGCTGCAGCGCAAAAAATACTATTGACAAATCACAACAACTGACAAACAGTTTTAGGTGTAGGTATTGCCCCATTACAGTAACTAAATGATATCAGAAGCTTTCTCTCTCATGACACTACTGTATCTGTTAAACTCAAGTCATGTATAACTTGCAGGACCTTAGTCTTACCCTTACAAACGCTGTCCATATAACTACCTGGGTATCCTCTGTCTTACCACTAAAGAGACAGCTTGCATTTTGAATCAATTACAGGAAAAATCCTCCAAGAGCCAACTCAGCAATTTCCCATAGAGTTAAAAATAGAGCAACTAGGGAGAGGTTGGAAACACTTGGAGCAGAAGAAACCCTATGCCGGCAGAGATTTCACTGTATACCATTACTTCTTTCGCCCCCTTCTTCTCTTTTCTCATCTTCTTGACAACCTTTTTTTTATCTGCCAATTTTTGCTTCCCTTTCTTTACAGTCTGTTCTGTTATTTCAGCCACAAGACCAAACAGAAGAGAGAAAAACAGCCGTCTTTGTTTCCCAACCATTCGGATGGGAAACAACGAGAGCTTGTAATTCAATTTGTTCTGAGTTATACAAGGCTCTTAAAACTTCAGAGACAAGGCATAGACTTTCATGAACAATATGATCAGGCATCGATGCTAACCTTAACACATGGCATTGGAAATGTAGCTGGGAAAACATGGCCTAACGTTTAAAAGACTGGATGGTATCAACAAGGTTTAAATTAATTTTAAAAATGTAACAATCTGCAGCTCTGCTCATATAGGCTGAAAGGAATACGCATCAAGATTTTATCTGCCAGTAGCTAGCCAGGGGGTGTTAAGGTATGATGTAATCCGCACATTATTATTCATATTCCGTTTTAGCCAAGGTGCATTTTCTGTACTGTCCCCAACTTTGACCAAACAGTCATTTTGTAGGACAGTTTTAGTCAGTCCACAACTTCTTTTAAAACTCAATATGTACGCGCCTTGACCTATAACTTTTTGGCTCATGAATTTTAAACATATTTTTTCTTTGTTTACTAAAAAGTTAGAGATAAACAGTTAGGGCAACTTATTTATATACTGAGTTTTAACTGTGTTCATTATTCTTAATGGACTTGTGCTTGTATAGCGCTTTTCTAGCATTCTGACTAGCCAAAGTGCTTTTCACACCACGGGTCACACATGGTTAACATTCATATCACATTCACACACTGATGGCAGAGGCTGCTAAAGTGTCCATCAGTAGTGCACAATCACACACTGCTGACGCTGAAGCAGGAGCAGGAGCACTTTGGGGTTCAGTGTCTTGACTAAAGACGATTTCACATGTGACTGCTGGAGCTGCGTCAGACCACGTGTGACAAACGAAAGAAAGCAACACAGTTTTTCTTATTGAATATTAATTAAGTTACTTGTAAGTAATTATTTTTACTATTTATTTTACAACAGCTCCTACCTGTACCTGTATAAAGTTAGGTGAAACATTTTCCCACAGCGCTAAGCTTAAAGTATTATGCCCTTTTTGGGGTTCATATATTTAATCTATCTATCTACTTTTGTACGTTCACAATAGCTACAAAAATGAAAACAGACATTATTGGGATGACTTAGATTGGGTTGATTCTCAATGCTTATTTGGATGTCAAGTAAGCATTTTAGATCACAGTCCTTCCCTGTCAATTAACATGCAATGTGAAGCTACGGGCTAACTAAAGCATGCTAACATTAGCCTGCTAACACAACAATGCAGGACACAGGGAATTGCAGCTCGAGGCAAGGAACATTTTGTCTGCCACTTGCGCTTTAATTATGGTGCGTTCCAATTTATAACTCCTTAGTGTGAACGTGAGGAGAAGGGGGTTGGTGGTATGTCGCTGGAGGAGAGCTGGGGTGATCAAACTAGATCAAAAAGTCACACATTCTTCCACTAATGAAAAAAAGTTTTCCTATTGTGATAATAGTAAAAGATGTAAACATCAAGCCTTTGAGACAGAGAGTGGCTCTATGGGCTGCAGGTGCACGTATGTGAGGAGGCTACAACCAGGGAACAGAAGATAAAGTGATGCACAGTGTCTTTAGAACAAACAGAGAGAGAGAGAGGGGAGGGGTAAGAGACAGTGGGAGCTACTACACATGATGACTGAGGGGAAGAGGGCGAATGAGCGACCGACTTACTTGCAGGACAGCTGGTTAATACCATGTATGAAGTAACAGTCTCCTCCGTTCACACAGTAAGCCTTCTCTGAGTCGTTGCAGCGCCTTGCATGACTCACACCTGGCGACGGGCTGGTTGTGGTCACTACAAGGGGGACAGTTGGACAAGACAGTAGTACAGCATATTTTGTAAGCTCTTCGTTCAAATAACATTTTATGGCAGTTATAAAACATATTTTCAAAGTACACTGTCACAAACTTTTTAGAAAACTTAAATACATTTCAAGAAGCTAAAGGTGTGACAAATGTAATGTTAATGTTGTTGAGCACTGCGCAGAGCAAAAACATGGAGCCTTTCAAGGGACAGAGCTGCTGTAGGGACTAAATCAAAGCTTACTTTATGCAGACGTTCTGATGTTACAGTGCTGTATATCACTGAACATCCTGTCTGTGCTGCCTGGTCACCTGACAGGTAATCTATCAATTTACATGGCAGGAATGTCATGTAAATCAATACCTCTCAGCAGATTCTGACAAGAAGATGGACTATTTTGAATGTGATTACGACACATTATCATGATCACATAGAGACAGTTCTGGTTTGTTTTTTAAAAGTATGAGAGAAGAAGAAGAAGAAGAAGAGATGTGATCTAGTTAGATTGTGAAGACATATAAAACCACGTTTTGTTCATTTTGCAAACAATGTGGATGATTCATTTGCCTGAATAAGTTTTGAAATGGTAAACGTTAAGTCAAATGTTTTTTATTTACATCTTCCACTGACAATTGAAAATTTACCAAAGGGTTGAAGAAACTTGTGATTCACACTAAAGACGTTATTCTATTATAATCTATTCTATCATAATCCTTTGCCCCAGTAAAAGGTAAAGGTGAATTAAAAGGTTTTTTTTTACAAACGATTATCTAAAGAGAGCTAACAGGAGAATAACTGTTTCGGTTTTTGTTCAAGTACATGTTGATCCAGTTTACTAGCAGATACATCAGTTGATACCTGCAGAAGTTTAAGGTTTTCTAGGGACAGAGGGAAGAAACTCTCCATGAAAAATACAATTAGAGATGAAGGCCAGAAGAACGAAGCATATTTAAAGGACATTAGTATTGGTATGCTACATCATGATAGACTGTGACAAACAGAGAGACAAAGACTGTGTCGTTGCTTACAGATCTGTACACTGATTATACTAGTGGTGTTTTCTTGTCCTAATGAGTTTTCAGCCACGCAGGTGTAGTTGCCAGAGTCTTCTTGACGGACGCGACCGATCTGCACCTTTGAGTTTTTTCTTAAGGAAAGGAGAAAGAGAGGCAGAGACAAGAGAGGAACAGAGGGGGTCAATAAGACAATGTCAGCTGACAATCTTTAAAAAAAATATATAGCAGACCTGTCTGTGACTGACTCTGGTGATTTCCTGGCAAGACAAAAAAACTAGTTCATCCAGAAAAGAGCACTACCCTCACTGTGTCATCTAACAGTGAATGGGAAGGTGTTTACAGAACAATTGTTTGATCTAACGTTTTAAGTGCAACAACAACTAATGTTCTACTTCTAGACAGATTTTGGATTCAGGATGAAGTTTCCCATCGTCAATCATTTTAAATTTAATGATTACGGTGGCTAGAAGGTGCAAAGGCTTGGCAACGGCTCAAACGACGTACCTTTAAGAAAACGTAGGCTGCTTCTAAAACTTCTAAAACAAATGCAACGGCTGAAACGTGCTGCAAATGAAACAAACGTGCTGAAAAAAGCAACTAAATTCACATCAAATTAGCTGCAAATACATAAAGGAAACATTTCAAAAACAAAAACTGCAAGTAGACCAAGCTGCAACAGTACAAGTACTCCAGGGCTGTAGGAGGCGCTGTGTCGAACAGTTTATTTATGTGAGAGACTGAGCGAGTTCAGTCAAGGAAGGTTATGTTTAGATTGGGGAAGTTGCATCGTTGAACCACAGAATAATGTCAATATTACAGCAACAAGGAGATTTAAAGTGCTTTGAGAGATGATGTCTGGTTGACAAATAGCTGATAAGAAAGCTGCCTGCGCGCTGCTGGTACTGCTGCCTGGGATGGGCACAGGACTTCTGACCATCAGGAGATTGAACTTGTCAGGCCCGGGGCACGAGGTTCTCGGTGGGGAAGGTGTAATTGTTTGGTGACAGGGAGGAAAGTTAAACTGTAGCCCTGATATTTAAAGCAAGTTCAACCTGGACTCTGACAGCGGGGACGGCAAAAGCATGATGGGTAAGGTTGTGTCTGTGGGGGGCAAAGGGATGTGTTGGAGCTGGAGCTCATTAGGCCCAGACATCCCGGGGCTGCAGCGACGGATCGCCCGCTCAGGCTGTCTTGTACCCGACTTTTAATTGTGCAGCTTTTCTGAATATGCTGTGGGTTTTTCTAAATGTCGTTTCAGCCGTTGCCAAGCCTTTGCACCTACCGGCCACCGTACATCAGTCACTGAAGTATGTGTAACAATTGTTTGAGTTATGAAGTTATCTGTCTGGATTTGGAGGAATTTCAAACATTTTTTTACATAAAGGTTCAGTAAAATGAAGAAAAACTTGGACAGAGCTATAACCATGACAGCAGTTATTGTTTGCACACAGAGACAAGATTCATGCTATAAATGTTTATCATTTGTCGTTGTTGTTTTGTGCCTTGACTGTATGTTTGTGTGTTTTGATTATTGGTGGATATTTGTTTTGATTAATCATATGCACGGATTCTAAACGTAAACATGTATACAATCATTTTTTACAATTGTAATTCATACTGGGACTGTTTCACTCTAAACATGCACAAAACATTGCACATTGCTGATACAACTTTCAGTGTTTCTCTGCTCTTGTCCCACACCTGGACTAAACTAACAAATCCATACTCACTTATTGGTCTTAATTTTAAGATCTCTGCCTTTTTGAAGCTCGTGTCCGTCTTTGTACCAGCGAAAAGAAGGGCTGGGGTTCCCAGATGACTCGCACTTCAAGTACAGCTTGTCCCCTTCCATCAGAGACTGGCCTCGCATCAGCCGGAGCTTAGGGGCAGAGGCTAGACGGAGAAGAAGAACAAGACAGAGGGAAGAGAAAAAGAAAATCAAAGATTTCACTATAGAAATGATGTTTCTAATTAAAGTACATCTTCATGTATACCTGTGAGACTTTGCATGTTCGTTTATTTGTGTGGCCGACAAATAATCTGTACGGGCAGTAAGGGTTCAAATGTTGGTTCAAACAAGAGAGACCCTCAGAATCACACACACACACACACACACACACACACACACACACACACACACACACACATATGTGCGTAAAGAGTATAAGTCATTTGTTTATTAATAAAATAGGTAAATGTTAACTTTAACTGAACTTTAACTTTAACTGATATCGAAGTTAACGTCTTTGGTAAATGGAGTTTCGTTTTTCATTAACTGTGCCCACCTCTGCCAATAGGTGACGTCACTGAGTCTATGACACTCTTCCAGGTCCTGCTCCTGATGTTTCCCAACATGTGTCCGCCCCGCCCTCATTACACTCACCTGCGTCTCATTATCCTCTGATTGACTGTGTGCTTATTTCTAATGTGTCCTCCCTCATGTTAATGGTGTATTTCTCTGTGTTACCTCTTTTTTGGTTTGCTCGTGCTTTTTGGATTAACCATGTATCCAAACCAGACTGTGATTAAACCTTCTCTTTGTACTCTGCCGCTTGAAGTCTGCATCTGAATCTTTTCTGAGTGTGTGTCTTTGTGTCTGTCTCTGCCATAAATACTCCAAAGAGCACCAAACATGTATTGCTGCGCCTCTAAAAATACTCCAAAAACAATTCACTTTCAACTCCAGTTCTGTCACCTTAGCAGGTTCCAGTTGTGTCTGGAACATCATTCAGCCATTAAAAAGAAGAGAGAATGTATATGTGATTAAACAGGTGTTTATCGATGGGTTAATGCTTTGGTGGTTTGTGGTCATCAACTGTTAACGTGTTAATCTTGATGCAATCAAAGTAATGCAGTAATTATTTTTGATTGCATTAATCCCATACCATTTTGTCCCTTTTGGTGCACCGTAGTTAATCCATTCCATTATGAAAATAAACGACACTGTGGCGCCTTGCATTGGCTCAAAACAACTCACAGACAGTTCAGTGGTCGAGTCAAACATTATATCCACCTTGTGACATCAAACATTTCACTCTTTTACGCTAATTTCATAAAGTCATCGATCTGCAGCAAGGTCCTTTTTCTGTGCTTAAGTTAATGTTGTAACTTTTTTCGTTCTGAGGGAAGTTCACATCTTCTTCAAACAGGAAGTACAACAATGTGAGCTTAAGATCGTACAAAATGTAAAATAAAAGCATTGAAAAAAACGTTTTGAAATGCAAAATAATGGAACGTTTTTATATAAGTAGTGAAGACGTATAAAAGACAAAAAACATTTAATGCCCTGTGCATGAGTGTGTAAAAGTTAGTGTTTACATGTAAATGTAATGGTCTTTTGCTTGGCTTCTTTATGTATTGGCAGCTTGTGTTTATGAATGTAAAACAAAACACTATAAATAAAATGTAAAAAAAAATTATAAGGTTAGCAATGTTTTAATTAATCATTTACAGCCCTGGTTGAAGGTCTTTTCATGGGGTTTCTTCTTAGTATGATAACATAATTCAATGCCAGCCTTAATCCTTGAATCACACTTGGGTGAGTTGCTGAGTTAAAGAAAGACATTTTTGTGCAGAAAAAAAGGGAAGAACCTCCATGAAGCACCATCAAATCAGCGTGCAGTTAGGACTTTTGGACTCACAGCAGAACAAGCAGCACATCTTAATATCCAGTTCCCACACTTTAGAGGGATTTAGTCAAAAACACACAATATTTATATATATACACACTATAGAGTCATCTCAACATCACCAGATGCTGACTCTCTCTCTCTCTCAAGGGCTCCTGGCTTGTGATGGTTTAGGCTAAAGAATAGCAGTGTCACTACCATCACATATATTTGTTAGAATAACTTTCCTGCTATTTTAGCGATATATTTAAAATAGCTGAATATATTTCTTTGGGGGGCTTGAGGTGCCACAGACCCAGTTTGAGTAGATTCACTGTTCATACTTGAGTTAACAAAGCTAGACTTGGTCTTATCTTAAAAATGAAAAACAAACACACACACACACACACACACACACACACACACACACACACACACACACACACACACACACACACACACACACACACAAACAAAACAAGAGTGTACTTATCAAACCAACTGCAGATGAGACACAGGACGCACACAGCTGTTTACCCTCTGTACTGGCAGCCCAGAACCAAACAGCAGAAAAGTGAGGGACTTAATTTAGCTCTATTGTAGGAGTTTTCTCAGGAGTTGCTGTTGACGAGGTGAATGTTTGTAAGGTCAGCATGTCACAATACATGCACAACACAGAGGGCAAGGTCACAACACATTTCCACTCTGCTTCTTCTCTCCGCTTCCCCACTTCAACATCAGAGCATTTGTTAATACAAATTTAAATTGAGCTTTTTGTTGGGACAAAGGGCCGAGAGCAGGCAAGCTTTTGATTGCCACGTCTCCTAACTATTACACCTGTTTTACCTAAGAGAGATTCCTGCTCTAAAAATTTCCAGAGAACACAGACCAACACAACAAGCCATGCAAAACTAGATGCATGTTCATCAAATAGAAGCACACACACACACACACACACACACACACACACACACACACACACACACACACACACACACACACACACATACACACACACATCTAAAGCAATTCAATTTAATCCTCAAACAAATCTAACAGTTCAACAGATGATCATGAAATCAGAAATGAAAACAGACTTTCCAGTGTCCATTACGCACATCTTAGAGAGTAAAGCCGTGGATTTCAGCAGCAAAATAGATAAATATTAATTAAAATACTTCATACAATGTGTGCCTGCGTGTTCAGGGGCAAAATTAAATTAGAGAAGTTAAATCAATCAAATAATTAATCTCTATTTTGTATAGCACCTTTTCATATCAAATGTTATCTCAAAACACTAGCCTACTAAAGAGCTTACTCTGGACCTGACTCTTTGTTATTTACATGAGCTGTTCAGAGTCGGGTCGATTTATAAAAAAGGGCTGAACTCCGCTGTGTTCATAGCAACGTGTCAGTATGCAGGAACACCTGACACAGCTGAGACTGAGATTGGTTTGATTCATGTATAAATATGTATAATCAATCACCTTATCTAACCTTTTGCACAGCTTAACTATCAACATGTAGCAGGACACGCTCCAATACACTGCGCCTCCAGTTTTAGACTGGGACCAATAAGTCTCCCAAGACTTATCTTTCTTGACAGAAAACTCAATTACAATTGGTTAAATCACAATTGCTTTCAAAATCGGACTGAGTCAAGGTGTTGCACAACATTTCACAACATAAACTACAGTTTACATGTGGTTTACATTTTTAAAGCAAAACTGATAAACCAATCATAAACCAGGCAGATCTGACTGACGTTTTCTAAAATATGTGTGGGAGAAAGAGAGTGAGGTGTTAAAATGAATTTGAGGTATCTGCAAATTGGAAGAAGCTTGGCAAACCACACACAAGCAGGATGTTCAGACAAGCAGAAGATGAATGAAAGGACGTTCAGTTTGTCTGTACATGTAGTGTGAAATAACAGTCAAGCCTTCAGTCCATCTGTTCACCAGTCCTTCCCAAATACCTGAAGTGGTGAGTTATCGAGTACAACATACCTCTTCTTTCTTGTTGTTGTTCCCACTTTGTAGCAGGAGCTCTGAAAGATCTCCCCACAATAAAATAACGTGATTTCTTATGACAACAGTTACCAACCAAATGCTGTCAACACCCTGTACTATACTGAGATAATAAGAGCAGAAGGGACCACATTTTAATTTAAGAGAATGCAATGCCAGCTCTGTATACCAGTCTGACCAGTACCTGCCAGCAGCATCACTTCCATCAACATCACGTGGAAACAGGCACCAAACGAACAACAAATCAACCTCAGAAACACAAAGTAACGTGTTGTTTGCACGTTTTTCTCTTTATTCCCCCATATTCTGATGACTCTGCGATTGTCGGCTTCATCACTGATGGTGATGAGAGTTTGTCAGAGCTGAACCAGTCTAGTTCCAGTGGAACTTTCTCAAAATCAACGCTGGAAAAACTGAAGACCTGGTGGTGAACTATTGCAGGCTTTGCTTTGTTTGTTTTGCTGCTCTTAACACTGAACAATATCCTGCTGTGGAATATTACAAGTGCTTTCATTATAAACTAAATTGAGATAATTGTTCAATAGAGGCCTTACTGATTTAAGGAGGTCATCAATTAATAAAGGACAGTTGAATTATAATTTGGCTTTTTAAAGGGTTATTATTTTATTTCAGTTATTAAACTAGCAGTTGTTATTTTCAAATGTGTGTATGTGCATGTATGAAGCATGTCAAATAACAGAGTGAAAAACTGAAATTTTCCTTGGTGATTAAAACATGTAAAAAACTGTAAAACATTTGAACAACCTTGCTGTACACTCTACTGTTTCTGTTTGATGTTTCAAAACCATGACAAAAGAATGAGAGGAAGGAGCTGTTTTGGGTTCTACATCAGGGACTTAACTCACACAGCCTTAACACACAGGTACCCTAAGTGTGTTAAGGCTGTTAGAAAGGTGATTAAAAAAGAGAATGTGGTAATTTATTTCATCTCAACTCATTGCCAGGAACATCTTTCTCACTATATTAATGAGCAAAAGTACCAACATGTTGAGAAGCATTGAAACTCTCACTACAGGGCAA
Organism: Labrus mixtus; assembly: GCF_963584025.1. Taxonomy (NCBI): domain Eukaryota; kingdom Metazoa; phylum Chordata; class Actinopteri; order Labriformes; family Labridae; genus Labrus; species Labrus mixtus. Next base: position 25,540,517 of record NC_083621.1, read on the forward strand.
GCTACTGCACTGTTCAACATCATATGCACATTGAAACTCTACTAATTATGTCCCTTAGTACAGGGACATAATTAGGTGTACCAAGTGAGGGTTAGTATGATGAGGAAATACTTAAACTCTTGTGAACATTTAAAAACCAAAAGCCTGCACAGCCATCTTCCTCCATGCATAACATTAGTGCAAGAAACTCTGAAGTATGCTTGCATGAAAACAATTAGAGTATTCACACATCCCACACACCACCGCCAGCCTTACAGGTCTATTTCTGCAGCTGCAATTCAAACACAGAGGTTTCCACAGCATTGTGAATGTGCATAAAGGGGGTGACATAGAACGTCTTCATGAATAAATGTAGGATACACAGATATGCATGTGACCATTTATCCACTATTATTTCTGTTTATATCTGTGTGTGTTTGTGTGTGTGTGTGTGTGTGTGTGTGTGTGCGTGCGTGTGTGTGTGTGTGTGTGTGAGCATACACACACTGTAACTTGCTGATCCAAGCCTTCTGTATCACTGAGTGATGGGAGAATTCCTCAGTGAGACCCCAGAGAGGTGGGGGTGGGGGTGGGGGTGGGGGATGGTTGGTAGGTGAGCCACAAATGTACAGCAGCATTTAGGGAATAGCCTGTGACCAGCCCTGCTCCAACAGCCAATCCCATATGACCAGCGCTCCCATCAGCCGTCCATCAAGAGGTCTTTCTTTCAAGGTCAGCTGATGCTCACTCCCTCCACTCCTTCCCTCTCTAACCGTGACTCTCTCCCTCCCCCCTACCTTCTCTCTCTGGCTAAACAGGCATCAACAAAATTAATCTAATTTTTGCTAACCATGATTCAATAACAGAGAGTGATACGCAAGCCAAACCAACTGGGTGTGTTTTCACAGTGTTTTTCAAAGGGGGGTCCATCCCTCTATGGGACTGGCTGAACGTCCCAGCCACAGATCAATATCCAGCGTGGTACAAACACACTTATGCCCACAAGGTCTGCCTGGGACTTGGGCGTCATGATTGATGACCAGCTAACATTGAAGGTTCAAGTAGCCTCGATTGTCCGGTCATGTCGATTTGCCCTGTACGACATCAGGAAGATCAGACCTTACCTGTCAGAACATGCTACACAGCTCCTGGTACAGGCTCTTGTGATATCACGCATTGACTATTGCAACTCTCTACTGGCAGGTCTTCCTACATGCACTATCAAACCCCTGTAAACTTTTATTTTTTAAAATCTGATTTTTAAATGTGTAAACAACCAGAAACAATGTGTCAGCTAGTAAGCAAACCGAACAGCGTAAACAGAACAAGGGCTACATCAGGTGGAAACTGTTGAGCACCAAAACGCAGGACTACATTTGATCATTCATCTTTTTCAGTAAAAACTGACAGAGTTCAAGGTTTTTAAGACACAAGTAAAAGTGGCTGAAACTGAAGAAAGTATGTGAGCATTGACTGTTTCATCTTAGAATAATCATTTTACTGTTTTGTCTTATTTAGTCTCTTGTTTGTATTGGGTTTATAATGTCTGTATTTGTATAGCATCACTGTTTCTGTATTTCTTTTAGTCTAATACTTCTGTTTTAATCCTAAAAGCCGAGTCAGGGACAGGAGTTGGAAATTAGCCAAAGCTAGAAACTTGTATGCATGACATCTACTTTGTACTAAATATATGGAAGCAATGTTCACTGCATGTGTCCCTGCTAAATCAACGAATAAAATTAAAAAATTAAAAAACTGCAGAACATCCAAAATGCAACACGACTGGTCTTCAACCTGTCCAAAAGAGCACTTACACTCCACTGTTTATCTGCCTTCACTGGCTCCCAGTTACTGCTCACATCAAAATTAAAACTCTGCTGCTCGCTTACAAAACAGCGACAACAACGAGAACAGGACCGTAAGACTCTTCTCCTCTGTCGACCAAAGTCCCTTTGCACCTTTAAGAAAAAGCTAAAGACCCAGCTGTTTCATGAACACCTGCCCACTTTATGATAGTTATGATGAGGATGAAGGATGAAGTCACTGACTTTTTGTTGTTGCTTGATCTGTTTACCCATATGCCAAAAATAATCACAATAATAGTCTTACTTATAAAAGCACCTTTAAAAACACGAGTTTACAAAGTGGTTTGACAACTAAGTGGAGAAAATCAAACAAACAGTAACTCAAAAAGTAACAAGCTCAAATCACAGTCTCAATCTACCCTCCATTCAGTCTTTAAATCAAACCATTGTAGTTCACTCAGATTAGGGATGCACATTGTTTCCATGTAAACCTCTAATGTGCGGTGGATGTAAATAATGTGCCACTCCTTAGGATATGATATTCTTTAATGATTTAAAATCTCAACTATTATGTTTTTAAATACAAAAATAAACCAAATGATGCTTAAATTATAAATGAATATGCTGCAGACTTTAGTTTGATTAAAGTTGCTGGGAAAGGCAAAACAAATGTTTTTGACTTCTGTTTTTTAATTTGGCTTTGATATAGATTAGTTCAATATGTGGCCTTTATGTTATATTTGTATATAACGATGCCTCTCTTTATTTTAAAGGCAGAGGAGTAACTAGAGCTTTGCAAGGTGACAGCTTGCTTGAAAAAGAAGTGGAGACAACAGAGGAAGTGTTAGGATTTTATGCTGTTAGGCTTCTTACCCAAAAGGGGACACCCTTTCTACAGAAGCGCTGCTTATCAACAGGCAGCTGATTGGGGCCAAAAACCAGTAGGGGGCATCTGAGGTCTCATAAACTTAAGCCAAAGCAGTAGCCCAAAATGTGCAATTTTTGCAATGACAGTAGAAAACCTCCCGAAGAGGGCCCCATATGACAGCTCTCACTCTTGTTGCCCTGCTAAGCGTTGCATGCATTACTGCTGTGAAACCAGTTTGTCAAAGAAAGTCAACAAAGAAAGATGAAGAGGAATTATCCGTTCATAGGAGAGAAAACAAGAAACAGGAAAAAGGAGTAAGTGCTGGCTGGCAGACATAATGGTGATGAACGCTGGTTTGAGGGCCTTTCTATGGAGTATGCCCCTGAGGGGAGGGTGGTGAACAGAGAGTGTCCAGGATGTGATGGGTCCTTCATGATGTTTGAGGCTCGGCAGGGTCCGATATATATATATAAATGATCACTCTATGATGAAGTGGATGAAGCCTGAGTGTTGTCATCCATCTGTTACTGCAGGGGGTCCAGAGGCTCATCGGCAGCAGCCGCCATGTTCGAAATCCTGTCTCAACCTAACTTTCAGTCAACCCAAAGACAGACTGAGAGCTGGAGCTGAGGCAGGTTTAAAGCCTCTTGATGAACCTTTACATCACACCCACCTGTCAATCATGTCAGCTACGCGCCTAATAATGGATAACATGTATCGTTTTCAAAAACAGTGTGTGTCAGTGATAACAATAACTAATCAGACCTATTTTGTTTTTTGTACCAGGCTGTAAATATGTTTGTTTATGCCGTAAAAACGTTTTTTTTGCCAGTCATGTGTATGTGACTTCCAGGGTACCTGGAGCCAGCCTCAAGCGGATACTCAAGGAACTGCAGGATTTTGCACTTACACATTGGCTTCATTTTTCAAGACAGGAGGGTGCCGTTTGAATAAAACATGATAAATAGGCCTTCTTATACATATGAGGATGTCATAACATAGTGAAGAGACTTAACTGTTAGAAGAGAAATTGAAACTGCCTGCCTCACATTACTTCAAATTAAAATAGGCTATTTATCGGCTTTAATCTCCTCCAGTTTTTGAATAATCATATTATAAACACATCAGCTTATTATTAAAACATGTTAAATGAGCTTATTGCACTTATAGTCTGCACTATAATATTTAAAGAGGGAGTTTTGAATGAGATGTGTTCCTTAAGAAGACAGCCTTAAACTACAAGTGGAGACTCAATGAGCATTATTTTACTCAAAATGTGATTCCTTCACCTGTCCAACTCCTGTCTTTACTGAAATCATCAATAGCAAGTGTAATTAGGATAGGATGTTCAGTATTCACTAATCACTAAATCGCTTAAACTGGAAGTGACTACCCAACTTTATATTGAAGTATATTGGGTGCATCCCCTGATAGGAGTTTATAAATGAATGAAACCCTAACCGGAAGTGCAACCCAATTTTATTTTGAAACTTTTTGTGTGTATGTCACACAATTGAACAATTATGACGACTTAATGTACTCAGAGGGGTAACGAGGCAGACAGGATAGGATACCCCCCTTTGGAGTCTAGACCCTGGTGGTGGTGGTGATAGAAGAATGTAGGATGTGATGAGGAGTGGGTTTCTGAGGCTGTATCTGAACTCTGCTGAGCTGGAATGAAGGTGACCGGGGCGGAGGAGGAGGGTCGCAGTGATCACACTGAAATGACAAACTGACTGTGGAAGAGAGAGAACAGGTTCTAAAATTTGACCGCAGCAGGATGATTGGTTGGATTATTACTTAAAGGGTAAACGCCCCAAATCAGCTGATCACCAGAGCAGAGAGACGGAGGAAGGGTAGGGAGGGAGTGACTAAGTTGAATGAAGAAATTGAATAAATGTGTGAGAGGATATAACCAGTCTTCCTGTTTGAATTTACGCTGAGTTCCATTTTCCAGCAGTTTGGGAACCCCTGTGTTAGTAGACAGGTATAGCACCTTTAGAAGGCCTGATCAGCAACACGCCTGCACACGTGAGCAGGATGTGTGTCAGCTAGTGTCTGTGGGTCAGCTGACAGAGTAGTGAGAGAGAAACGTGAGAGTACATTCATAAAATGTACAAAGACACCAGGAGGGGAACTGGTGTGTTCATCATGAATTTTGAAAGCTGTACAGTATGTGCCATGCTTTTAGTTGTATTGTGTGTGTGTGTGTGTGTGTGTGTGTGTGTGTGTGTGTGTGTGTGTGTGTGTGTGTGTGTGTGTGTGTTGATGTGCGTGTGTGTGTGTTTGAGAGAGAGAGAGAGAGAGAGAGAGAGAGAGAGAGAGAGAGAGAGAGAACAGGCCTGCGTATGTGCTCATGTATAAAAGAGAAAAGCTCCCTCTGTCTTACTCTCTGATCAGTGTGATTTCTGCAGCGCACAGCAGTCACCATGGAAACCAGGGAGGGAGCAGGAGATACAGAAAGACAGGATGTAAGGCAGAAAGAAAGGGGAAAAACAGATTGTGCAAGAGTTGCAGTGAGAGACATTTAGACTGAACAAGAGAGGGAGGAAAAGGGAAAAAGGCGGAGAGATAAGAATTGGTTCTCAATGATAGCAGCCACAACAGACATTCATGCAGTATAAGCTAGCTCACCTCTGCACAGCAGCAAAGCCAAGCTACAGGCCATTGGTACGTGTGTGTGTGTGTGTTTGGGGGGGACACACTTTTGTATATATGCCGATCACAAGAAAATGATGTTCATCATCATGTATGCAAGAATGATTGTCAATAACACATTTAGCTTCATCCCATTCCTTTTTTATTGCAGTCACACAAAATCAATTGCTCAGAAAAAAAACACAGACACACAATGACTTGCCCTTGTTTGGCATCACTGTTTGGCATTTTTCTATTGGCTACATCGAGATCATTTCTTGTTTAAATAGGTCCTAATGATTCAAACGACCTCAGGCATTCTTAAGACACACACGCATACGCGCACACGCACACACACACACACACACACACACACACACACGCACACACACACACACACACACACACACACACACACACAGAGGTTAACTAGTACTCAGAGACAGAAATGTGTGTGGTTTAGTGATCTTTTTTATGTAGGGATGTATGTAGCCTATGTATGTATGTGTGAATTATGTAGTATGTATATGTCTATGGCATGGGACATGCCCTATTATTTTATAATAGTCTCACACATGTGGGGCGCCGGTAGCCTAGTGGTTAGTGCGCACGCCTCATGTACGGAAGCCATGGTCCTATAAGTAGTTGACCCAAGTTCGAATCTGGCTATTCCCCACTCTCTCTTTCCCTGATTTCTGACTCCATCCACTGTCCTAAAGGCATAAAAAACTCCAAAAATAAACCATAAAAAAACATAGGTGGCATACGTAATAGTGGGGTTTTCAGCCCACCTTTTCTCAAGCTTTCTCACATTTCTCATTATGTTTGGTACTCTGTATCACGCATCTGATGGACATGTTAAAATTGCTGAAACATGGATTATTCACACAAAATAAAACACGTGAGCTCGTTTTTATTTTATCCAGGGGCTTGTGCTTTGGCTAAGAGAAATCCTCCAACAGACAGCTGCTGCTGCAGCTGGATCAGGATCATCTGTCACGTCTCCAATGTCATTGTCCAATCATGACCTTCACTGTCCAATGTGACATTGGGAAAGCTTTTGAAGTAAGCCAATCAAACATTCTCTACATTGTGAGGCAGAGAGACTCAAGACTTGTAAAAGTGAGTTATTTATAGATCTTAATTGTTTTCTTCTGACAGAGCTATGGTTACATATGGTTTATATATAATTTACTGTTAGTGACATTTAACGGCAGGCTTATAACAAGTTAGCTGCCGCTAGCTCTGTCACAGTAAGAAGATAGTCATCACAAGATAACAAAGCTTATAAACAATAATTCAGAAGAATATCTCTGAGTATGTCAGCGTATTTAATTTCAACCAACCATTAAAACGTCCGGAACTAGCGCCTGTAGTAAGGTTTACTGAAGAGTCTACCAATGGGCGTAGAAAAACAACAAGTATTCACTGTCGTTAAATTAAGTAGACATGAATGTATCTGTAAATTAACAACTTAAGTAAGAGCACAACCCGTTGATGACGGCTGACAGCGCTTGTAGTTAACGTTACAACAAGTAATATGCCAGTGTGTGAAACTGTCCAAAGTAAGGATTAGTGAAGTTGATACCGAGTGCATGTGGTGAAATAGAGTAATTTTAATCACTCAGCAACATCACGTTTCAGTTACAGACTAGCTTGTTATCGTACTCAACAGAATGCACTAGTGAAGCAAACCCAGGGGTGGAAGTAGTTCTTTTTCTCTACCACAACCTTCATCACTTCATATTGCTCACCTCTCCTCGGCTTCAAGCATCCTTGAAAAAAACGTTTCAATATTTGAATAGGCTACCTGTATGGAGTAGAAAGTCATTACAAACACTTGACATTGTGTATTTCAGTGGTTCTGAAACTTTTTCTATCATGCCCCCTCTATGAGGAGAAACATTTTTGTGAGCCAAGTTTACCTCGGTTTATGCCATTGAAAAGTCTAATAGGCCCTATTTGCTGTTTTTTTTGTTTTAAGAATCAAATTAAGTACATTGATTTTCATGCATCAATGTGTGCCTTTTCTGCACAACTTTATAAATGTGTTCAAGTCTCTTTGTCCTTTTGTGTCTTTTTCAAATATCTTGTAGTGTTCATCAGCAGACTCATCACACTGAGGAATGCATTAATTTAAATACTTATGACATTATTTCATTTTCTTTGATGCACTTTGTAAAAAGGCAAACAAGAAAAAAATTAAGCTAAGGACTTATATTTCTGCATCTTCCTCAGAGTCAAACCAGTGCAGAGGCAGTGCGTCAAAACGTTAGTCCTTTGCACCAAAATAAATATGCCTTAAGTGATTTGTGTGCTCAAACACTTTCTTTGGATTCTGCCCTGAGAGAAGGAGTCCATTGAATTATAATTTGAACATCTAAGGTCCTTCTCTGAGAGCACCAATCTCTATTTGTGGAGAGTTTCCTTCTACCTTGCTTTCAGAAAGGGAAAATATCCTCTATATATTGACAACAGCGGCACGAGTGAAATTAAAAGGCACTTATGTCCATCTGTAAGTCCAGCTGCATGCACTACTTACAGACACATGTACGTATGTGTGAACACGTTTGTTTCGTGTGTCTTTTCTTGCTCCCCCCACACACACCATCCCACGTCACGACACTTTCTATCCATTCTCTCCTCTCATTTCCATCTTTCTTCCCTCCCCCCTCCCCCCTCTCACCTCTACCCATCTTGTTTTCATCCATCATGCTCCCATGCCTCCCCTTACTCAATTATAATTATCCTTCAACCATCACCCCACCCTTTCTCACCACTCATCTCTTCCCTCAACCTTTGTCCCTTAACATGCTCACACATCATAAACTATGATCTGTAAAGAAGAATAACAGACACAATCTAATTGGGAAGGGGATTAAAACATTGATCAAATTTGTCCTCCAGAAACAGCTAAAGATTCTCCAGGAGAAAGATGGATTAAAATCCCCTGGTGCACCACAGGGATCTTTCCTTGGTCCCATTTTTTATCTGGCCATATATGCTGTCATCTTTCCCTATAAACAGGTAACGCACTCTCCACATTTCTGTTAACCCTTATATCAGAGAACAGATAAGAACCTTTGACTTTGATGATATCAGTGAGGGGTTTGCACAATAAATTTCACACTTTCACACAAAAACGGGATGAGGACTAAACCTTTGAAACATCTTGTTAACAACGCATTATGATTTCTGAAAATCATAGAGGAGTCTTTTCTAACCCTAAACTCAAAAGCCAGAACACCAACATAAGTACTCAAATGGTGTATACACTTATCCACATTTGGCTGTAAACTAAAGAAATGATTCAAGGTCCTGTGGACTCAGAAAGTAGCAAAATATCACTGAATTGATGTCAAACTGAGCAAGACGCAGACAAGACATCCATACAGGTTGACATCATATCCTCAAGGTTGTTCAGCAGTGACTATTGGGAGTACAGAGTTATCTTATTAATTATACATTTTTCTGAGTTATTATTATTTTTGTAACAACAAAAAACGAAAACGAAACGACATTAACATAAGAGCTCTAAATGAGGTAGTTTAACTTTATAAGCACTGCATAACATCCAACTTTTGTATTACAAAAAATGTATTGTGTCACTAATATGTTTGGTGTTGCCTGATACCAACTCAAATGAAGAATGTTTCACTGGAAGGGTAATATTTCAAACAATATATATATGCACAATCATATGGAATAGATTAAAAAAAAAACTGTGATGGGGTGGATGTGTTTCTCAATGCCGTTCAAATTTTAAAAATCTAATACCAACAGGGACAGTTCGGGATTTTTCTCTGTATAGGTGGTCGCCAGCAAACGATGTGGGCTTCATAGATAATTGGAAGTCTTTAGGGGGAAAACCAGGTCTGTTAGGTAGAGACAGCATCCCACTTTGGATGGTGCCGCTATTATCTAGGAACATTGCAGAGTTTATTAATCCAAAACCATGACAACGCAGAGTTCAGACCAGGAGGCAGAGCTGCAGTCTTACACGCTCCTTGACTCTGGTTTTGGCCTCAACTAAATGTTGCTTAGTGCTGTGCTCATGATGGATAAATGTTGGGTCTTTGTAACATAATACTGTATAACAAAGAGTAGGGAGTCTCTTACCTGCATTTGTCATTAATTGGCGCTATACAAATAAAGATTGATTGATTGATATATATGCCAGCTTTGCGTCTCTCAAGGGTAACAGCACAAGTTGTTTTTTCAACCGTGTATTTTTATAATGTATATAATTATATAATATAACGATATAACGAGACTGTTCACTGGATGGACATAGAAAATAGGGAGCAATGCTTCAGATGCTAACCTGAGTGGAATACTTTGTACCCTGTAAGTTCATTTCAGTTTCACACACTTGTATTTCTCTTTCTTCTTACTGAGGCATAATTTACTTTTTAATAGTTTCCTGTTGGTCTGCCTGTTGATAACCAGAGACCAGAGGCGCTGCTTGTCAACAGGAAAGGCAGGCAACTGCTGACAAACGTTGAATCACAGCAGCCCTAAATGTGCAAATTTTGCAATGACAGTAGGAAACCTCCCTAATGGGGCCCCATCTAACAACATTATCTCTGGTTGCCCTGCTGAACGCTGGTGAGAGGGCCCCCTAATTAACTTTTGCCTAGGGCACCGACAGACTCTAGAATCGCCATTATTAATATTATAAATGACTCCAAAACTCACAGCATGAAATGCACACTTACTGCTAACAAGACTGTTTGACAATCCTTTTATTGTCCATAGTAGTTTACAGTGAGAGGAAAAGACCCCACATTTCACACTTGTTTCTTTTTGATAATACAATAAATCTGTGAAATAAAAATAAGGGTGATGTGATTAAGGCGGCAAAATGTATTTTCACAAATGTAGTCCAGAGATTAAAATGTTCAAATGTGCTCAAAGAAGTGAAGACAGCCGTGACTGCTCCAAATAATAAGCATGTTTCAATGTGCAGCTACTTCAAAATGTAAAATTAATTAAATTAGCTTCTTTTTTTGGTATTACTGCATGAAAGGTAGGACGATAGGGTGAACAAGAGAATGGATGATGCACGTACACAGCCCTTACCTTTACAGAAAGATTATAACAACAGATAATGTTTTGATGACTCCTGGTGGATACTAATGATTAACAAAGTCAAACTGATAAAACACATGAAGGCAACACATGGTAGATCTATCAGATGCCTTTAAATCACCAGGATCCTTACACTCAACTGTAATCTTTCCAGGGAAAACGCATTGGCGAACAAATACATAAACGTGTACAGTATGATGAACACTAAACAAGCTGAAAAAAAACTTGAATAAACTTTAACACTTAACACTTTAACACAAAAAATAATTTTCTGTAGCAATAAATGGACTTGCAGCTGACAGCAAGAGAAAAGAAGAAATACTTTCATCAGTGCTTGGGTTGCTATGGTGGCTACAGTCTGTGTGTGCTCAGCAATAAGTTTAGATCAGCCACTCAACACAACCAGCCATACCAATTTTATAGCAGAAAATAACATAGAGTACAATGTATTGAAAAACAGGGACACAGTGTCTTGTGGTAAGCATGTTATCTCTTCACCCACAGCAGAATTTATGCAGAATAAACAATCTCACAAGATTTTTCAATTATGTGATTTATCATTAATGAAACATGTTCTCTGGTCAAACACAGCTGCGACTAACTTACTATCAACCCGTGGTAATGTTTAATGGACATAAACTTTCCGGTTGAGAGACGACATACTCTACAAACTGAGCCACAGTCGACCCTTCATGGTTTTTCTTTGTTCCCATCCTTTTTCATGCATCATACATTTTCCTTATTTGGCTTCAGATGACAGTAATACAATATAACTAGTATGGGTCAGGGTTTCTAGAATTATGACTTGAATTAGGGGTCAGTATAAAGTCTTGTGTTGATGCTCTTTTTGGTGCAGAGCCATTTCTTAAAAATATGTTCCTGTGCCTATCAACCAAATGTTTGTTTTATTATTTCTGTAAAATGTATTGAAAATATGAAAATTAGATTCCAACAACAGGTTTTTTCTCTTGCGGAAGACTAAGGGCTACACAAAACAACATGGCATGCAGTGCAGGTGTCTTTACGATTTTCGACCACACACAGTTGTTATTTTCAGGCCCAGCACCCACGTTGTGTAAATTACAAGAAAATATGCATCGACGTTAGTGCCTGTGGGTGTGTTGGTCTTAAAATGAGGTGTAGTCAGACACACAGGTGGCACGTTCCTTTCTTTAGGACGCAGCCATCGACTTAGCCTTAGATCACCCAAAAACTAGCCTAAAGTCTAAATGCTATTTAGAGGGCAAGTTACAAAGATTGGCTTGATGAACTCAAAGACACACGAGTTCATAAAGAATGTCAACTCAACTCTGTAACACACACAGCAGCTCCCCCACTGCTCAATGATTTATATTTTTGCATATGCTAATACAATCAAATTTAGATTTTAATTTGACAGAGGGGGGGCGGGAGACGGCAAACTTTTGTTTCCCTTATCACTTGTCATCTTTGTATTCATTTTGGAATTAGGTCGATCTAGTGATGTCAGAATATGGGGAAACATTCAGCACCACCTTCACGTCAGGGATAATCTGCGTGAGCCACACACAGCCAAAAACAAAACTTCACTAGTGGAACTGGACCTTCACAGTGATAGGTCCAGTTGAGATTGAAGAATAGACACTGGTCCATTAGGATTTCTCTGAAGAGTTGCTCTATATGGTAAGAAATGCCAGATAGGGGTCTGTTTATTTTTTAGAAGATTTTTCACAGTCTGAACTGCTCGTCCTGCTTCCCCTTTGCTCTGTGGAAACCTTGGACTGCTTGTTAAATTGTCCAGAAAACTGTACTCCTTTATCTGACATCAGGATCTCTTGAATGCCCGGTCAGGCAAAAACAGAAAATGACATCTGTGGATTTGGTGTCAGGCAGGTGTTTGATCTTGCCAAACTTGGAAAATAATCTACAAGTAGGAAGGTTTTTCAGGTCTGCCCCCAACTTTTGCCATGGTCAGACTGTAACAGTGGTCTTTGAGATTCTGTTGCGCTTCTATGCAGGTTCCACATTTAAGCTCCATTTCCATTTGTTGTTTATGACCAGGCCACCACAATGACTGACAGACATGCTCCTTAGACTTCACCACATCTTGATTTCCTTCTTGCAGGTTATCGAGGACTTCATTACGCATTGCAGTGGAGATAACAAGCCGTGGATCTTTCAGTAGTAGTCCATCTTTTACTCAATGAAGCTTGTTCTGATCATTCGCATTTAAGCATTGGCCACCCTCTTGTAGTTCAGCCCACTACAAGATGATCCTCTTGTAGTGGGCTGAGCTACTAGAAGCATCTGCTGAGCTCCTCCCCAGACCCTGTGGTAATGACGGATGAGGTCTCGGGCATTGAACTCTTTCTCAACCTTGATAGAGAGAGAAGGATGATAGCCATAGACACACTAAAGGAGGAAATACCAGAAGATGAGCCAGGGATTGTACTATGAGCATTCTCAACTGATATGAGATACTTCTCCAAGATGCAGGGTTCAGAGCAGTAAGGCCACAAAGTCCTACATCCAGTGTCCTGATTAAGGTGTTCGGTTTGTCAATTAGTCAGACTGACTGTTGCCTCCAAGAGCAAACAAAAGCCCTTCCAACATCCATAACTCTTAAAGTGACCATTGAGGGTACAGAAATCTGAACACAGAAATCACAACATTTCCTGATTTGAAAATTAAAAAATAAATACTATGTAAAATAAATAATAAGATATGTGCCTTTAGGAGCAATGTTTCACATATATGATTAACGTGTGGGAGGTCATCATGCACCTCTTAAAGGTACATGATGATCACTCTGAGTTGATGTAGTGAGCCGTCACTGTGAGTGGCACAGGAGCTCTATCCATCTGTTTTGAGTGCAACAACAGGTGCAGTGGACATTGTAAGAAGGTTTAAGCACAAAAAATACTTGAAGCCACGGTCCTCTACAACTGCAAATGTGCACAAAAAGTTGATAAGGGAGCGCCAGATAGCCTAGCGGCTTTGACGAGCGCCCCATGTATGCAGGCTATAGTCCTCGTCTCAGCGACCACGAGTTAGAAACCGACCTCGGCTCCTTCCTGCAGGTCATGCACCGACCCTCTCCTCCCAACATGTCCTGTCTCAGTCCAGTTCTCCTATCCAATAAATGCAAAATGTCCCAAGAATATATATTTTTAAAATAAATCATTAGCTTCGGTAATGTCTTGGACCCTCTCTGCTTTTACACCAGAAGGCTTTTTAAAAACAGTGCAGATAAGTTGTTTTCTGTTGCCTAGCTCCGGTGATTGGCATAATATTCGTGTTTGTGGTGTTTCCAATGACATACTGCACTGTGAGCCTGTAATTTACCCACAACACTGATTTAAAGAAGCAGGGTCTTCTAGCTCCGCCATGTCTTCTTGCTACAATTCTACATCATCATTACCATCATCATCAGCATCAATAATATCAAAACCCTCGTCATCATCATCATCGTAGGTTTTCATGGAAGAGCTGGGTCTTTAGCTTTTTCTTAAAGGTGCAAAGGGACTCTGAAGAGCCAATGGAGTTTGGCAGTTCGTTCCACCACCAGGGGGCGACAGAGCATAGTTAACGTCTTAGGTTCCTATAGTGAAGGTTGGATCAGACACCTTTCATTGGCAGAGCGTAGTGGGCGGGAGGGAGTGTAGACCTGGATTGTAGAGTTTAGGTAAGGAGGAACCGTTTTTGTTGATGTTTTTTAAGCGAGCAGCAGAGATTAAAATAGCTATATCACTCTTCTTCTCCTTGTTTTTTGTTGCGTTTGCTTTTCTTATCATATTTTTTGTATTCATAGTGGGTTGCAAACAGTTACCAGAAATACGCCAACTATATTGGGTAGTGCATACTATCATGTGAGATTGCCTTTTTTTCTATACTTGGAAGTCTTCGTCTAAAACTGCATGAAACCAACTGTGACTTCCATACCATGACGGACTCACACACACAAACACAGGCAGGCATCAGAGGGGAGAAATCCTCAGCCTTCTGTAATTCAGTGTGCATAATTTATAGCAGCCCCAGATCTTCCTGCAAATGACAGCACTATGGGGCATCTGCTGCATCTCTGCTACTGCAACAACTAACTGGCATAGCTTTGTCTTGTTTCCAGGGCTGTGTTTTAAGGATTTGTGTGTAAGTGTGTATTGTGTGTGTTGGTTTGTGTGTTTGTCGAGGTACAATGCTCTGTCAATGCATGGACAGTAATTGAAACAGAAGAGAAAGAGAGACACAGAGACTGTCTGAAGTAGACACAGATAATGCAACAAAGAGGAAAAAGAAAGAGGCAGACAAAAGACCTCTTGCAACGCAGACACACACACACACACACACACACACACACACACACACGCCGTCATATCTATTTACTGATACAGTCAGGGTATCTCCCTGGATGTGCATATAGTATGTATGTTTGTTAGTTTGAGCACCACATTCACTCTGTTATAAAGTGTGATGCCTGTTGACAATTCACTAAGTACTGTTCCGAGCACAAACAGCAGTGTGAGCATGTGTTCACATGCACTGAGGAGCCTGAAATTCACGACTCAGCTTCTTTCACAGCACCATATACTCTTCTCTCCCATATCCTCCTGACCTAAAGGTGTTGGCACCAAAAAAAAGCCATAATGAAATCTTAAATTCCCCAGGACTGGTTTCACAGTTTCTTGAAGGCTGTGGCTATGGATATATTTCCTTTTGCAAGGATTGTTTTAAACATGCTGCCTCAGATCAGTTTAAAAGCTTAATATATGAAAGCTAATGTGCTTATGTACTTTGCTTTGAAGGATGAGATCTGAAGCCACACCAGTCTCATGTTTGCTTGTGACAGTAAGAACTGAGCTAAAATCATGATGTGGTTAGCCTAGTTACAAATAAAGCTTGAAAAAAAGGAATAGATAGTTACTCTGACTTATTGACTGAAACTGTGGTGCCTGTGTCATCTGTAGATCAACAAGAAGTATTTCTGGATGTTTTAACAGTTACCCTAAATTAGCATAGTATCTCCAACCATGGCAAATTAACATTTTTTTGTGAGTGTTTTGTTGTTGTTGTTTTTTCTTTCTTGACTCGTGCTGTCAAACGTCCTGTCTACTTTTGTCTCTGCATTGTACATTTCTGTATTCTAGGACCCCCTCGAAAACGAGATGACACATCTCAAGGGGTTATTCCCAATAAAGAATTTCATGAGTGTGCAGAGAGAAGTTGCTGGTTTTGGTCTCTATACGAGCACAAGTTACCAAACTTGACTACAGGACTTAAAAGACAAATAGCATTGTTGCAACAACACTAATAACTGTTCTCTGTAGACCTTTTCATTTATGAGTTAGATAAAGGAGATAACGTCTGTCGTTCTATGAGCTAAAGGGAAGATTGTCAGCATATTCTTGAACTTAGAACCGAGGGGGGGATTTGAGGTATGCAACACTAGCTACAGCATCAGTGACAGGAGAATGTTTGGGCTTCAGATAAAGCTTAGGAAGAAACTGGCAATGCATCTTAAAAGGCATGCCAACAGCATTGATCAGAGAAGACCTACATTATGCCAGAGACTGTCTGGGATGTAAGTCAGGATTTGTTTTTTACGTTTTAAAACAGGGGGTGTTAGCAGTTCAAACACCATTTTTTTTTACTGACTAAAGCAGGTGATGGTAGTGAAGGGGAAGCTGTTCAGGCCTGTTCAATTCTTTGGGGACATGTAAGGTGTTTTGTCAGTCTTGTAGCCTTGGTCCTAAATATAGTTTGTGAGCAATTCTTCATTACATTTATTTTTATCTGATCTGCAAAGTGTACTCATCACATCAGTAGTCTGTGCTTTTTGGAGAAATCATGTGAGAAAAACCAACAAGTGTAGTTTAAACAGATATTAGTAAAGAATGTATTTATGGTTTGTATTATAATAAAAACATTTATCTGGAGCTCAGCGTAAGTTCAAGCAGGAAGACTGGTTATATTCACTCACATTCAGTTTTCTTCATGATGATGATCAGCTGACTATGGGCGTTTACTCTTTTAGTAATAATCCAACCTGACTCAGATACAGCCTCAGAAACCCACTCCTCATCACATCCTGCATTCTTCTATCACCATCACCACCAGGGACTAGACTCCATAGGGGGGTATCCTATCCTGCTGTTGGCCTCGAGTTCCCTCTGAGTGCATGAAGTCATCATGACGGAGTCTAAAGACATTGCACATTTGTATTTTCCTGATGTGTTAAATAAATAATCGTTAACTCTTACTTAAGTCTCTCTTGACTGAAATATCCTGTGCTGATAGTCAATAAACAATATAGCTTTACAAAGAATACCATTTTAAACACTTTGTCGGTGGATAAAAAGGGCTATAAACACAATAAATGCTAACTGTAATGTGCTATTCATTTCTGTTTGTCACTCTAGTATGTTCGTTTGCTAAGCTGCGTCCTTCGTACACCTACAAAAACTGAAGAAAATTCTTGAACAGAAATATGAAGAGATATGTAAAAAGGTGAGTGTTTGAAAACTTTCCCTTAGGTTCAGCTTTGTACAGACTTCAGATTGTGGATGGGTTAGGCTGAGGGTGTGTTGTCTGCTGGCAAGCATCCTACCACAGCCTTTATAAGTGGCACTTACTTACGTCTGAAATGTGCCCCCTCTAATGAACATCTCCAGCCGGCCCGTAGCAAGCTGGAGATGTTCATTAGAGCTCCGCTGTAGATTTAGTACTCTGACATTACTGTATCCACCCAACAGTAAGGGACAGTGCAGTCAGTTTGCTACGATGACTTTGAGTTCTCGCCAAACTCAATCGGAGGCAATTTACAAAGTGGGAATTTATTTTGAAATACATCACCGAAAGTTTGAGATTGAAGATAGCACATTCAACTGCAATTGTGCTGCAAAAATATTTTAATTCAGTATTATAACTAGGGCTGTCAAACAATAAATCATTTTAATTGCGATTTTTCATTAAATTTCAATAGTTATTCGGCTTTTATTGTTTTTTTAATCGCGTGTTTGAAATTTCATTATTTTGCATTTAAAAATAAAAAAATCTTTTAAGGCTTTTATTTTGCATTGCTGTACTGTCTTCAGCTCAGAGTACATCCTGTTTGAATTTAACACTGCTTTTATTTTTAAATAAAATAAGGGTCATCTGGTAGATCGAAGCTTATAGTAAATGGCATTAACTTAACCACAGAAAAAAGAACTCATTACGGATCACAAACTAAAGTAAAACAGCTCAAAGGAACAGTAACAACCTGAAATGTTTGATGTCAGGAGGTGGATATTACTATTAGAGTTTTTTTATTGTGAAACGAGACATTCAAAGATGCAGCATTCTTTTCAATCACTGTAACTACAGGAAGATGCTGCGGAGGCTTATCTACGTTGAGCTTAAAGGGACAAAATATAGCATGTGATTTATTGGAAAAAAATGATTTATTTCAGTCTTTAATTAACTAACTCAACTAGTTAATGCTGACAGCACTAATTATAACACTTAAGTGTGATGTGTGTCTCGGGTAGAGTCGGACGCCTCTCAGCCGAAAGGTTGGACATTTGGATCTCTAGGTCGTGCGGCCACATGTCTAAGTTTTTATGTGCAAGAAACTGAACCCCAAATCACTCCCACTGCTACACCAGTGACATGTTAAAGCAAGTGAATGGAATAGTACTGGGGCCGCCATCGGAGTGTGAATGTGACGTGTAGTGTAAAAACAGCGTTGAGTCAGAAGACTAGTTATCCCTGCCTCTGGGAACTTCTGCAACGTAAACACAGTCATTTCTTGGTCATTGTAGCTCCAGCTGTCAGTAGTATGAGCCCCAAAAAAACAAACTAACCTTGTGATATACTAACACTTAAACGCACAGTATGTAAAATACGCCGCCAGGGGGCTCTCAATCAAAACAATAACAAAAGATGACGTCCAGGCTAGCGGGGAGTCCTGGGAGTTCTCTCTGCTACTGCTAATGTTTTATCTACAATGGATTTTTAGCTACACTTTTATGCAGATTTCTATTTATAGAGACGTATAGATAATTATTAGAAAACCATCGACGGGAAAACCATCCCCTCTTTACTGGAAAAGAGTTGTAAGAAAAGTGATTAGAATATATATATGTATTAAGCATATCCTTACTATTACTACTTTTGGCCATACATTTGAAATTCCCATAGTAATTTAGGTAGGTGAATCAAGTCAATGCTCAAAATAAAGGATAAATAAAAATTAAACAGATGTTATGATAATGACAAATATCAATGTTCTTACAGCAGTGGAAATGTAGAGGAAACTTTAATTGTATCAAAACAGACTCTGCAGTGTCTAATTATGTTGAGTTTCCCTTCATTGTGTGTGTGCGTGTGTGTGTGTGTGTGTGTGTGTGTGTGTGTGTGTGTGTGTGTGTGTGTGTGTGTGTGTGTGTGTGTGCTTGTACATGTGTGCCTGTGCACTGGGTGGCTGAGCTCACTGAGTATCTTCTCTCCTGAACTTAATCTTGCTTTGAAAGTGTGTTTCAGACAGGTGCTGTAATGCCACAGCACTGTCATAAATAAATGACTTGATAATTTTAGCATGATGTTGCTGAGGTAAAAATAGAAATGCATTGCCAGCAATACCATGCAAAGCTGGTTCATCCAGCCGGTGGTGAGAAAAGGGTTCAACTTTTATCCTTTAAGCCCCATCAATGATAAATTAAGGGAGGAAATGTGAACATGAAAATAGTA
Organism: Labrus mixtus; assembly: GCF_963584025.1. Taxonomy (NCBI): domain Eukaryota; kingdom Metazoa; phylum Chordata; class Actinopteri; order Labriformes; family Labridae; genus Labrus; species Labrus mixtus. The sequence continues at coordinate 25,559,603 of NC_083621.1, forward strand.
AACGTGCACAACTCCCATCTTGATCTGCTGCCCTGTGTATTTACCTCGGGTCATGTTAAGATAGAGTATTTAAGCTTTTCTGGTGACAATGAGTTAAGTCAAGATCTCACACACCTTTTCAGCTGCTGCACAACAGTTTCAGCTAACTCTTACAAACATGAGTTTTAAAAACAAGACCAAGTGCTCCAGGAGATTGTGTTGTTACACGGGGAAACAGTTCAATTTCAGATATCCATGGTGGAAACTTGCAACAGGTTGAGAGATTATTATTGTTACCACTGCTCGCCATCAGGATGTTATACTGGCTGTAGAAAATTATACAAAGTTCAGAAAGGAGGTTACCTCAATAAAAGGCTGCTGTTCCTGCCTTCTCATGCTGTGGCCCCTTTCTTCTCGGAGCTGCCTGGCTTTCACTTGTGTGTTGCACAAGCTGACTACTTCATGCAGATCTTACTTAAGTTGCAACATCTCCATTAACTACCAGTTCTTGTCTAATCGTCGTCAGAAGCCAGCTGTTTGAGGCATAACCTCAGGTTTATCTAAAATATTAAAACTGTCTCTGCCTCTCCATCACTTGCACTCACACACTAACATACACACATCCATTCTCTGCAAGGCTTCTTATTGCATTATGGGTGACCGGGTTATGGAGGAGGAAGTTTCAGGAAGCGCATGCATGTTTTTTAAGTATGCTGAAACATTGTATAGACCACACACGCGCAACCAGGGAACGGTGACCGTCTCCTTACATCACCATGGCAGTTTCAGTGTCCCTGGTGAGTGTGAGAGTATGGCAGGTAAAACGAAAAAAAAAGCCTTAAACTTACCGCAGTCCTCGCACAGCACTCTCTCTACATCCTTCTTCAGCTCCGGCTCACTGGCGTCAACAGGGGCGTAAGATGCTTTAAATACCAAGGGCTCAGCAGTCGGGTCCATGAAAAAGATATATCTATGGTCCTTCTCCACCGTGGTGCAGGGGGCCTCGGAGCCGAAGTCCCCGACGGTCACGAGCTGCTCCCTCTCAAGGCCGCCGCTGTTGACGGGCCACACGTCCAGCACTTTGACATTCACACTGTAGGGCTCCCGGGAGGAGACGTTCTCCGTGGAGGAGCGCACCTCGCCCTCGATGACCACGGCTGATCGGTACGCCTGGTCCTGGAGGGAGTTGAGACTCGGGGCGTAACAGGCGAAGGAGACCCCGATGACCAGCATGGAGAAATGCACTGGATCAAGCCTCATGCCGTCAGCCTGTGCTGTGCTGCAGTGCTGCTGGGCGGCGGAGCGAGCTGGAAGAGAGAGACGGCGGCGAACGGGCTCCGGCAGAGCAGGCAGGGCAGGGCGGCAGACCTTGTGGAAGTGTCCATGCCATCTGTGTCTGCCGCTGCTTTCCCCATACGGCTGCTGGCCTCGGATGGAGGGACACACCAGCCTAAGAACCGGAAACGGCCCGCTTCTGCATGCTTAAAAATGTGTTTGCTGCATTCTCCATTCTCCTCAACCAACCACCCCCCTCTTATCTCCTCTTTTCCTGAAAGGCAAAAAAAGGACTCGTAAATTAGCCTCTCCTCGAACCTAGCTCTAAACGGCTATCTCTCTCTCCCACTCTCTCTGCCTTGCTTCCCTCACTCTCTCTCTCTCTCTCTCTCTCTCTCTCTCTCTCTCCAGCTAATAGGCTAGCATCGCATGGGTGGGCGCATTGCCTCTGTTGAAGGGAAAAAAAGCAGTTTGCGCGAACAGAAGAAATCACAAGAAACAATACGCACTCCACTCACACGCAAGGTCGGGTCCTTTGTCCACTCATCTCGGTCGTCAAAAGAGTCCCACAACTGCAAATCTGTTAGTCGAGGATCGGATTTAGAAAAAGGCGAACAGAAAACGGAGGGGGGGACAGACAGGATAAGATAGCAGCGGTTGTCCGGTGAGGCGATGCAACAGTAGCGCGCACCCTCCAGCCGCGTCCCCTGCGCCCCTCATCAAACGCGAGCGGCTTACGTGAGCAAACATCACCTGCCCGGTCATTGGCGTCGGCTCGCCACGTCCTGCGCAAACACCCTAATGACCCGGCACCCCTCCGGCACACCGCCACAGACCCAACCCGCATGTGACCATTTCAGTTGACAGTGTAAAACCTCTGCGGGGTGGCTGCAAGAGATCCAACACAGGCAGAGTACAGACACCCAGCGTTGAGTGCGCCTGTAGCCAAGCCCTGCACAGCACCCACTGAGGATCTCCAGTGCAAGAGGTGCAAGGGGGGCTATAGGCGACCACACACACTGCGGATAGTTGTTGCGATGACTAACGCTGCGAATTTCTTTCCGCGGATTCGTTACTACGGCGCGGCGAATCGGAAGTTTCAACACTTCAGCCTTCCTGAAATCCTGAAATTACCCACATTTTAATTCATGACAGTTCAGTATTGCTTTTGGACACCATAACAGCCCATGTGTATTATAGGCTACTGAGAAGAAATACCCAAATATGTTGCCAATCCTGTTCAACTATACAGCTTATAAAATCACTTTTCACTCAATAAAATCTCCACATTAATTCGACTTTCTCCACAATATGCTCGTGCTTTTTTTTTCTAATGGCCACAAAAATCCCCTCCTCCCGCAGCAAACTGGCCTCTATATCCATCTGTGTATCCATCAATCAAGCCATTCACAAGATTTGCTTTTCTCTCCCTGTCAGGAGTTGTGCGTCCTTCACTAGAGGTCAGAAAGCCTTCCATTGGTCGTGCTGAGAAAGGGATAAAATAGAATGTCATAGGGGACAAGTGGACCGCTTTTTTTTTTTTTGTTACAATAAACGATTTAGATGACAAAGAAAAATGCACGAGGTACTATTTCATCACAGTATGCACCTACATCATGGCCTTACTCACATTTTACCAGCAGTAGGGTCATACAGGGACCAGTCCATGGTGCTGAAAGGCTTGACAGGTTTACTGCTATGTCCCAACAGGCCAATCACATGAATCCTCATCTAGAGCGAAGGCCAGAGTCAGATTTCTGCAATAAAGGTTTGTCTCCTCTCTGCATGTATGTACCCTTCCTCACTTTAATATACTGACATAAGTTCCACAGAGTTATCTTCTTCTACTTGTTAGTGTTTCATACAATTTCACTCCTGTGTTTGCCCCTGGTGCTCATTGATTACCAACATGCAGGTTTATATTTTCTCTTAGTCAAATGTTCATGGTCCTACATTACTGGGATTGTTTCATCAAATCACTTTAGGAAGGCAATCCAGCCCAATTTAGACCATTGTCTCATCTTTATTCAGGCAACCTCCCATCTATTCATCAGAGCCCTTATTCAAAGACCTTGGACACGAATTAAGAGTTCCCAAAGCCTTAAAAAGCAAATGATGAGTTGTCAAAGCACAGGAGTCCTGCTGACTTGTCCAAAAGACTGCCATGAACTGCTTCATGATTCCCTTGATACTGAATTCATGGGGATGATCAGAGAGGTGCTTTTTTTAAATAATGCACATGGCATGTCAGCAGGGTTTTGATGTTATTTTCTATTTGTGATGCTAAATTAAAAATGTTTTTTGGCATAGCTGCTGTTTTTTTTTTGTTACAGTCAAATAGACAATGTCTGTATGCAGTTCCCCTTACAGTCATATTTACCTCAAATTTACTTGAATTTAAACTTGAATCCAATTTGTTGTTATGGTTAAAAAATACAGAAATGAATGGGCTTTTTTAAATAGATCAGTCTAACCTTTCCTTTTCTGATCAAAACCCTTCATTTACAGGTTCCTAAGTCATATAAAGCATACTTCTAGAGGTAAATCATTCAAACAGATAAATTGTATGTGCACATATAGCAAACCAAAAATGGTGAAAGTGATTCGGATAACAAATCTCTTCGTCATACATGTGGTTATAGATTTATTCTACGCTTGTGCGTTTTGAAGAAATTCTGCTTTTTGGGGCTTGTATCAGTTCATGGCCTACAGTGTGAACCTAACCCACTTACAAAACTTAAATAAGTGCTTAAAGGACATAAATGAACTACCAAGGAAAATGCTTTTCCCTGATGTTTCCCTACATTTTTTAAAAATAAACAACACACAAACAACTATTAGTTAACAACTAAGGCATGTGGTGTTGTGTTCCTTTTTCAGAATTTGTCAATTAAAAGTAGGCTATCGATATTTCACACCATGTCTAGAATTTGACAATTAGCTTTTTACTGCTTTTCACTGCAGAACCCTTACACAGTCATTGAGACACAATAGATATCATGCAGATCCATTCAGAGGGTGATAGATCATTGTTTATTCAGATAGATTTATTTCCCCCTTCTCCCCCTGTCCCTCTGTCTCCTCAAACAGGGACTGTCCAAGTGCGCTGTCCGTGGTGCTGAAAGGCACAAAATCTGTCCATGGTGCTGAGACACCCAAACCAGTAACAATACTGTTGTTCCTTTTCTTCTATCTATCTGTCTATCTATAATCTATCTATCTATCTATCTCTCTATCTGTCTATATATCTATCTCTCTATCTATCTATCTATCTATCTATCTATCTGCCTGCCTTTTTGTGAGTTAACTTCAGTATTAAGCTACACTTAAGGTCAAACAGAAAACTCTGCGACACGTTGCAAAAACAGCGCTATTGTCTTGAACGCAGCCTGCTTCTTTTCCTCCTCTCCCACTCTCTCATCTCGCGATAGAGCGGCGGAGTGGTTTGACGGGCAGTCGAGGTTGCAGCAGGCAGAGGGAGACGGTGGAAGGTAAAGCAGGGAGGCAGCATCATGGCGGACAGAGACAGTGGCAGTGACCACGGCGGGCCCACCGCAGGCCCCGGCTCGCTGCCCCCGGGTGCGTTGGGTGCCATGTCACGGCTGCAGCACGACACCGAAGAGCTCGCATCCAAGCGCGTCGACATCCAGAACAAGCGTTTTTACCTTGACGTGAAGCAGAATGTTAAAGGCCGCTTCCTAAAGATAGCCGAGGTCGGAGCTGGGGGAAACAAGAGCCGCCTCACTCTCTCCATGTCGGTTGCCGTGGAGTTCCGCGATTATCTAGGGGACTTTATCGAACATTACGCCCAGCTGGGCCCGACTAACCCGGACTTGGTGCAGGATGAGCCCCGGCGGGCGCTAAAGAGCGAATTTCTGGTGCGGGAGAATCGGAAATATTACATGGATCTGAAAGAGAACCAAAGGGGGCGGTTCCTGAGGATCCGACAGACCGTTAACCGGGGGCCCGGATTGGGAAGCGCGCAAGGCCAGACTATTGCTCTGCCGGCGCAGGGTCTCATCGAGTTCCGTGACGCTTTGGCAAAACTCATTGATGACTACGGCGTGGACGAGGAGCCGGCGGAGCTTCCGGAGGGCACCTCGCTCACGGTCGACAACAAGCGCTTCTTCTTCGACGTGGGCTCCAATAAGTACGGAGTCTTCATGCGGGTCAGCGAGGTGAAGCCCACGTACCGGAACTCCATCACGGTTCCGTGCAAAGTGTGGTCCAAATTCGGCAACACCTTCTGTAAATACGCGGAGGAGATGAGGAAGATCCAGGAGAGGAGTAGAGAGAAACGGGCCTCCGAACTGCTACCTGAGGGCCCGCTCGGCGGAGATGACGGCGAGGATGACTGACGCGGATTTTAAGAGAGCAGGAGTGAACCAACAAAGAAAAAAAACTGAACTCTGAGTTAACGAGACTTTTAACTGTAAAATAGAAAGAGATTTTCCAAGGGAATCACCCCACACACACACAACCTCCACAGACATGGCAGCACTTCTGCTGTCTCCTCGCCCATTCTACTGGATGTCACCCCACTTACCACCCATTAAACAGTAAGCCGCTGCTATCAAGGATTGAACTGTAAGATATGAACTGTTTCCTACTTGATTTAAATGACAATGAAGAGTGTTTGTATCTCTATCAAATGACAGATTTTGCACACATCAAAGCTATTTCGAAAAAAAAAAATGTTGAAATGTTTTCAAACTGGTCATATGCTAAGTTTTAATCAAACATAAAACCAGAGGTCTATTATATAAATAACAGTCTTCATGTAGAACGAATTTTGAAATCCGCACAAAGAGAATATATTATGGACTTTATGAAACCAAAACGTGATATCAGATGTATAGTTTAATATAAAGGTACGCATAAATAATATGAAAGTGCTCTAAAAGTGTATGAATTGCAGAACGTAGCAGCGTTAGCATGGGGATAAGCTCATGTTTTGAAAATAAGCTTGGCAGAAATGGGCTATAGTCTGTAATTTGACTTTAAACATAGTAGGCTAATGAAAGCATCTCTCTCATGATATTATGAATAGTTGGAGACTCATAACTAAATTGCCTATTTTGTGCGCCTCAACAAATGGGATTAATCTCTCTGAACTACTCTACTAAATATCAACCCTCTTGCAACATGTCCATATAAACTTTAATGAAAAAAAAGAAAGTGCTAACTAAGATGTAATAATTATGATTTTGTGAATCAGCTGTAAAAAAAGACAAATCCTTATTAAGATACCCACGTTTTCTGTGGGTTAAGTATTTTCTTTGTTACTTTGTTTTTTCCTCTGGAGGGGGTTGGGGATGCAAAAGGATAGGTCCACTTGTGGGAGCGCAAAGCGCTAAAAGAAAAGAGATATGTCAGGACAGCACGCAGCGGGACAATGCATCCTCTCTGACATCATTACGACCCGTGCCTTATACACTCCACTCGTTTACGTGTTCTCACGTGGATGGTCTGTGACCTTGACCGCTGTACGCTTTTATTTACGAGTGCTGTTATTAGGCCGAAATACACTCACCCGGGCTGCAGGATCACATCCCTGCGTTGCATGAAATATAGGTGGCAACAGCAAAAGTAAGCTGAAAAGCTGCTGGGAGAATGGGGGCCAAGGATGATCGTTAACACAAACAGAGCTCTAATTCGTTTAGGCCCTTCAGAAACATGGGGTGCCACTGTACATACGTACAATTAGGAAACAGGAAGGGGGGGGCTCAATGTTATGGCACCCTCTGCCCCCTGTATCCCTAACAACAACCCTGGCCCGATGGCCTCTCATGGAGTAGAAATATGGCTCCCTGGAACAGGAGAAAGACCCAGGTTGCACTGCCTGTGGCTGCCGACATGGATGCTATCTAAACTATATGCACCATGATTATAACCGGAGCAAAATCAATTCTACACCAGGAATGGCTGGTTGAGGCTACGTGTCGGAGCTAAGAAGGTTGCAGTTAAAAAGCCAGGCAGTCAGCCTGCCAGGCAGTCGTGCCGGGCTGTCCCATGCTATCAGTCTATGTGCTGTCCAGTGGATGTGGAGGCCTCTCAGTGCAGGGTCGAGGTAGTTTCTTTCTCTTTATGGTGCTACAGGCCATCGATCGCTCCAACGGGCCTCACTGTTTAGAATATGTTACTTTCACATCATTTTCTTTTTCTAATCCTCTTTACTTTTGTCAAATTCCTTTGCTCCACATGATGTTGTCCACAAGGTGTCAGGTTTCTCCTTCCCAGGCAGAGAGGAGGCCACTGACTTGTGTAGGACATTTCATACTAGTGTGCAATATTGTGTGAGTGCCAAACCCGGCATTGTATCACGTGTATACACTATTAAAAGAGAAAAATGTATAGGCTATGTGTTCAGTAGATATTTGAAAGCATGACAATGAGGTTGTTGGACCTGCATTGTATATCCAAAATGTGAAGTCTTTCTTCTCATGCACTTGCTCAAAGTGAAAAAAGGCAGACTTGTAGTGAGGTATTTTTCCTGTCATGTTCTGTAAACCAGTTGGCTGCCTTGTTTGTCTATCAGTATGCGTAGACTAGTTCGGGTGTTTTACGTCCCCCTATAAGTAAAAGCCTCTCCCTCATCATTCCTCTGCTAACAAACAACACAAACATCACTTTCTGTCTCTTTCAGTACATTTTCATGCACAGATAAGTTGAGCTATAATTATATAGATATAGCTTGATTAGGGCCATTTAATTGGACTTTGGTCCTCATCCTAGAATACAAACAGCGGGGGAGAATCGTTTTATGGACAGACGTATGTCCAGCCCTGCTTCAGTCGATGGTGATATGCCCCTTTCAGCTCGTTACAATTGAAACGTCTTCTGGTTGACTTATTATGTCACATTCAAGACAATCAAAAAACAAGTCAGCAAGCGGCAAACCTAATTGTACATCAAATGGTGTAACATGGACAACCTTACAGCTCTGTAGATTTTGGTACTTTCTCGCTCTAGCACACCCAATGTTGATTCCTGCTTCACTCCCTGCGCAGGAACTGTAGAGCATGCACGGAACGCCTAGGCCAGTTTTGGGCCCGTTGAGGTGCAAGAGTTAATCGACCCCAAATTATCTAGGTGTGTTAGATAGATAGATAGATAGATAGAGACCTTATTGATCCCGAGGGAAATTCAACAGTTAGTTTGAGGAATTCAACTAAACCACTTTCAGACTAACATGTCAACATGTATTTGAAAGTCCAGTTTTAGTTGGACTAACACAATAAGTCGACCTTTTTAACATCATCTAAACGAACTGCTCGTTAGCCCTGCAGACTGATGTTGAAAAGTCTCTTAGAGCTTTGGTCTAGTGTTGGCTTACACAAACAAACACACACAGACTCTCTCTCTCTCTCTCTCTCTCTCTCTCTCTCTCTCTCTCTCACTCTTTCCCTCTTTATAGGCCTCTTGTTGCTATCCGAGTGTTTGGAGGCCTCTGAAGTATTCAGGATGGTATCTAGACGTGCACTGGGTCACCTGTCCTTAGAAGTCTATAAACTGCAATGAGCCTGAGCTCTCTTGCTTTGGACTGCCCATCACAGGACAGGTGAACTACACTACATTGAATTCGTCTAGTTCAATATGAGTTAGGAAAATGTGATCGGCCCAAGGACATCCACAGAAAAAAAAAACGAGTTTGATATATTTCTAATGAGGATCGCAGTCCTTCTCTGGAATACTCTTTGTCAGACACATAGCCCTTTCCTTCCTTTGACCCTTTAAACATCTTGGTTTCCACTATTAACAAATAATTCCCCCAAGTGGTTATTTCACCTACTAGCTATATTTAAAGTAGGTTGGCCTACACCTGTTAATACGTCTGGTCATAGGCCATGTCAGAGTTGAATGCCATCTAGGTTGCATGATGAGGAGGACTTGTGGCTTGCGGCTTAAGAGACCTCAGGTGGATAAAATGTACCAATGTGGTCATAGCCTGGGCTTGCCATTAATACGGGATATATGTGGCTACACTTAAGTAGAAAGCACACCTGAGCTGAAACAGTGCCCTTTGAATCGCTGCCAATTAAAGTTGATCTGTGTTTGATTAGGCATGCCTGTAACAACACGGCCAAGGAAAATGTTCAAAGAAAATCCCATCTGTTATGTGCAGGACTTTTTGGCTAAATTGCGTCTCTGTGTATTGTTGAAAGGCCTCATGAAGCCTGGAAATGTATAGTAGAAAGCTTACCAGCAGCCTAGCTTGACCTATTGACCCATCTGTCAGACAGATCCAGTTTTTCATTTTCATCTCTGTTTGGAGAAATGATATTATATCCTCACACTGCCCTTTGGAATATAAAAAGACCATCCTCATCAAACACACATACAAGCCACCAATGACTATGTGCCCAACAAAGCACATCTGAGGTCGTTCTGAGTTCATCTGGAGTTCACCATGAATCTGGACTCTATGTTGAGATACAGCACTTACTCTCCTAAGTGTCCTAACTTGAGCTTGATTCAATTCAGGCCTCTTGGAAGCCCATGCTACATGAAGACTGGAAATACTATACTTCCTTTCCCTTACAAACAAATAAAAGGAGAGCCTAGACCTGGTCATAGTTAACATTGGTAATGCCTCACTCTGTTTAACGCACACATTTTCTAAAAGACTAAAAGACGTGTCTTGTTTCGTTAAGAGTCTGTAATCGCCATGTGCTACTGGGTCAGTTGTGTTTGTAGTGCAGAATGATTGTGTTGTGAAGCATGACTTGTCTATTAAGGAATTAGCTTTATCTGAGTAACGGAGGAGGGGGCACTTGGGATTTTGCAGAAAAAAAAAAACCATGGGACAGATTGGGATTTCTCAGCTTTTGAGACCTTAACCGAGTGTCCCAGCTAAACGTGCAGTGACCTTGCAGCCATGTTGTGACAACACCAAATGGTCATCCATTTCCGGGACCCAAATGCTAAAATGGTTGGCTGATGTTTGCTGTCTTGCTCTCTGCATGAGGCTTCAGTGTTGAAGCTGTTTGCTGTCTTCAGATGTTTTCTGGCTAACTTCAGAGTAATATTTGATGTTTGACTGAAGCACTGACAAGAATAATGTCTTGATTTATTATACAGCTACAGCCATCGTAGCAATCCTTAATCATGACCTTATCCTGTCTTTCTCTGATATTACTGCTGAGTTCATCAAGTCCCGTTTTGTTTAAAGCAGGGATTTTATGCTCCTCAGTAAAATGTGACCAGACCATTTCTTATACATTTGAATAGATGTTGAAATAAATTGTAGATGATACTCTTAATGCAGCAGTAGTTACTTGTTGCATGTAAACATAATCGATTGTTCCGATCTTAGTGGATTGCTATGATGGCTCCAATGGCAGGTGCTTGGTCAGCTTGTTCCCCGTGTCTTAAATGGGGAGATTATTCATGTCTTTGACTGCAGTTCAACAGCCACAGGTGCAGGACTGATAACAGCAAATATCAGCTATTGAAAAGTGGGTAAACAAGTACTGACTTTAAACAGACTGAAACTTCCATAATGTCTATTAGATAACCAAATCTGTTCTGTTTCTGGTTACAGTGTTGTAGTCTTTGATTGGCCGTTCAGAGTTCCTGGTTAATCACACAGCCAATTGCAGCATCTGGTCAGAGCCAAGCACTGACTCATCCCAAACTACTGACAGAGAGAGTCATTCAGCACGCCTTCTGTTTGCACAGCAACCAGGTTGTAGGGTCCATCATGTTTGCAGATTGGACAGGCTACTGTTGTGTTTAGCTATAAAGAAGTTCTTTCAAATGTTTGGAACTGGAGTTTAAGGGGAGGGGCCAATGCACAATGAACATATCCCATGTCACCGTTTGGTCTGTATCCCTTTACCATCCCCATATGAGATAATATGTTGTATCTTTCAAAAAATATTTTATCTGTGGTGTGTATGTATATATATATATATATATGCGTGTGTGTATGTGTGTGTGTGTATATATACATATATGTATATATACATATGTATATGTATGTATATGTGTATATGTGTGTGTATGTGTGTGTGTGTGTGTGTGTGAGTGACACACACGCACACACACACACACACACACACACACACGGTTTGTTTGTTATATATGATGCTCCTCCTTTCAGAAAAATATAACATGTAAACAGGAAAAACATAATGCTGTTTTTTTCCTTTGTATTTTATACTTACAGAGAGCATTGAATAAAAAAATGGATAACTACTTGCACTTTAGATATATTAAGAAAAATAAATATCTGCATATTATTTTTTATAGGGATCTCACATTCAAAGAGTATAAATTACAGGCTTTGTGACTATTGCTGGACAGAGATGTATTGAGTTTGACTTATTGAAGTACATTTTATCCGTGTTTCAGGAGGTTTACTAAAGTAAATTGCATGATAAAGTAGTGCTACACCGATATTGTTCCTTTTTTTTTGTTGTTAAAAATGTCTGAAAACTGTGATAACAACCCTCTTGTATCATGTTTAATCTCTCCCTTATAGAATATTTCTACCTGAAATATGGCCTTTCCTGACTACATGACAATGGTGCTTACTTTGGCTTTGACATCAAGCTCATTCTGTACATCTCAACATCTTTATAACGCACATCCTTACACTTCATTACTTTCTGTTATGTACTCTCACTACCTTATTAAATTTCCGTTGATGGACTAAAGGTGTGCTGTTTTGTACATTGCTGTTTGTTTTAATGTTCGGGGAGCCTTGTTGTCTGAAAATGACTAATCGCGCAATAAAAAGTCATTCCAAACGTCCCCGTCTCTGCACAACTGTCTCAACTCTACAATCCACCACTTTTAGCAGCTTAGGTTGATCGATATAAAGATCATTTATGAATTGGAGGTTAAAATGTTGTTCTCAAACAACGCTAACTACCTGTGACTATTTATACTATATTTTCCCATTATTCAGCTGTCCTCTTATTGTGTTCTTGAATACACTATGTAAAGATTACAATGGTGGTTTTTATATAAATATCAGATTTTAAACATCAAGGGTAGAATGCCAGATTGTTGCCAAATTAATTTAGAAAACTTTTCAGCCTGTGACCCCCAATATAACGCTGCTAGAGACTGGAGGTGGTTAAAAAATTTAACGTTGCGCACAGCCTGCGACCCCTGGCATTAGAAAACCACAGCCCGAACACCATCACATTATTTTTGTAAATTATTATAAGAAACTACTTTTTTTTATGTATTTTCACAATAATGGGTAAAATATGCTATGCTATTTTTATATGTTTTTGGAAGGAATCTCGCGACCACCCTAACAGTGTTTTGCGACCCCCAGTTTGGGAACCACTGATATAGAGGACAGCACCTACTATTGTCAGCAAGGTGATGATTTTTAACTCTGCACAAGCTAACAGGTCAGAGCACCAAAAGTGATAAAAACTTAAGCCACTTTTCGACCACAGGAACTTTTCCTAGGAACTAGGAACCTTTTGAGGAACTATGCACATGTGCATTTCGAACGCAGGAACCAGGTACTACATTTAATTTGTGAGTAATAGACCTATTGGTGCGTTCCATTTGATCTCGGAAGTAGGAAATTCTGAGTTGCAGGTCTGATACGTCATCAGGAACGCCCCCCCTGAAGTCCAAATAACGACTCGGAAACTCGGAGAACCTTCAGTTAAAATCCAACATGGCTGCTACGTGCATCAACAGTAACTATTGTGTTTATTAGCAACGTAGTCCTCTTTTTGTGTAATAAAAACAATCACACTGATAGTATCCTGCAAGTTCTATCTGTGGACTTGTTGTCGTGTAATTTTTGTTCACAAACTATCACGCAGTGTGTTCTTATCGTCTTGTACTAGCTTACAAACCAAAGGTACTCCTGGAGGTGTCCGTGTTGGTTGTCTGACTCGTAACACCTCAGTTGTGATGTCATTCCCAGCTCCGAGAGCTGAGATCCTAGATCCGCACCATATCCCCTTAAAAACACTCTGCTTGGGGGGGCCTTGGTGGGCAGTGCTGAAAGTCTCTGATTGGTCAGCCACAGCAGGGTTTTAGATCAGTCACAGTGTTTAAAAGTTACAAGCCCACAGACCCCCCCCCCCCCCCAAAAAAAAGGAACAAAACATGATATTCTAGTAGGTTAATTCCGGGCAGGTTTTTACAGATTTAAGCTCGGCCATCAAAGGCATCGACTCAATCTTTGTTTGGCTAAATTAGTATCTTGCTTTATGATATGATCAATGATCAGACTTTTAACATTCCAGCGTTCAGCATTCCTTTAAGAAAAGCCGGAGAAGAAAGATTGAGATAGACCGACAAAATGGAATCTGTCAATAAACACTGCCTTGAAGGTCACTTTTTTCTCTAGACACATACTTATTGCTCCGATGTAACGTGCTGACTCAAAGGTGCGGTATTTCATTTCAAACATCAACTTTTTACAAATCTTAATTTTAAATAGCTCTGTGGCTGGAAAGCAAAGCCAACATGGCAGTGCTAAAGCTTGCTGTGCAACCTCTTGTGAGTTTGGTTTCATAATGAGGGACTCTTTTCTGTTTAACTTAAAATGTGATAAATATGACTTAGAGTCATGGTCACATCTGTGGCAGCTCTGAATCAGAGGTGGCTGCTACTGGATGTCCTGCTAGGTGTCAACCTGGCTAATTCATTCACTCCCTCTCAGATACGTTTGTAGCCATGCAAATATCAGAGATGCTATCCTAAGTCCGTTCCATTTGTGGGTGAGTAAAAACGTGATTATTATTAGAGCCCGACCAATTAATCAGCCAGACGAAAATATCGGCCGATATTAGCATATCAAGTGACGACTGGTATCTAATTTTATCACAGATATTACTAGATTTATTTACCAGTCAAATAGCATTTCATTTGAGTTTCATAGAATTACACGAGCAGTTCTCTGTCTGGCTGCCACCAGCAGGGGGCGCTATATGGATTACACCAAGCATTATCACAATCCAGAGTGTCAAATGGTGATGCACTTACATACACAGTTACTTCCCATTTGAGTGACCATCTTTTCTTCATTATATTTCTTTTCCACAAGTGTATACCTGCATCTGAGGGATTAACAGTAAACATGTGTAAATCTATGTCTATCAATTTCTACAGATCGAACATAGATCTAAGAAAGATATCGGCCGATATATTGGTATGGTATCACATTTTTCTCTCACCATAATATCGACATCGGTATCGGCCTCTAAAAGCACACATCGGTCGGGTCCTAATTATTATTCTAACATGTTAGCACAGGTTTATGTCAACATAACTGGCTGGTTAGCTCTTAGTGTTTCTCATACTGAATATTTGTTTTGTCCTTTGCAGAGAAGATGGTGAGCTTTTAGTGGAGAGAAGACTTGGTGTTTCAAATTAACCTCCTTGTTTTGTTTACCTGCGGGTTCCACATGTTTAGCTTCATAAGTCGGCTATGAGCTACTCCTCTCAGAATTTATAGCTCCTATAACTCCTCTCATCTAAAAATGATCACTGCTGACTCCAGAAAAATAACCTGGCCTTAAGCGTTCTTCAAGCTATCAAAATGCCAGTCAACAAATGAATACGTAACCTCCTGGTGGCTTTGTCAACATCCTGTATACGGTCTTTTATATCTCTTCACAGACCTCCTGCTAATGTTCCAAGGAGTGTGCACAAACACAGCTCAGGGTTCATACTCTGAGGATAGTCTGGGCTATGCCAAGTGAACAAAGATAAACAGAAGTGTGAAGACCGTGTACTTACCGATGTTGGAAATGCTGTATATTGCAGCTTTGAACTGAAATTAAAAAAACTGTTCATAAGATTACACAAAGCATTGTGTATATACAAAGATACCAGTGGCATCCTGTTCCTTCAGTTTATATTCACAAAAAAAGATCAATAGGCACAGTTATCTGTATAAAAGTTGACTTTATGAAGCACAGACTTAAACTCAGTAAATACGTCCTTTACATAGTGTGAGCATCCTGTCAGAAAAGTTCCAATATACAAACAAAAAAGCAGACCCAACACCGACATCAAAGTGCCAAGGTTGTACTTATTTAAATAAACATATAAACAATCCTATAATACAGCACAGACCTACCCTAGAACATCGGGAAACACTGGTTATCACAACAGCCAAAGTGACTATAAGGGGGCAAGTCTCCGTGTAAGAAAGCATTTATTCATCCAAACAGTTCAGCTTTATAAAAAAAAGGTACTTTCTTTTGAAAAACTCAGCTCCACTTCAGCATTTTAGTCTCTACAAGCATTCAATTCCAGGATTCCAGTTGTGGTTCCAGGTTACCAGCTCAGTCTCAAAAGGATCCCAGGCCTCATTGGAAACTATAAATGTGTTATACGCTGTGACAAGCGGAGATGTTACTGTTCATACTGTCTATATCCACCAGTCCAGTTCTGTGGATATACTTCTGAGC
The DNA here is from genome assembly GCF_963584025.1 of Labrus mixtus. Taxonomy (NCBI): domain Eukaryota; kingdom Metazoa; phylum Chordata; class Actinopteri; order Labriformes; family Labridae; genus Labrus; species Labrus mixtus. The sequence continues at coordinate 25,575,262 of NC_083621.1, forward strand.
CACACTGGGACAGAGGAGGAACTACACTTACTGATCTACAGTTGTGTCATAAGCAAATTACATAAAAGAGAAATGTGTGTGTGTTTAGTTGGGTCTGTAAATATTAAGGTGCTCATAAATAGCAGTACCACCATCCCTCCCACCACATCCCCTACTTCCTAAAATTACAAAAAGTTCTCGTCCAATTAGAAACAGGCTTAATATGACATGTTCTGCTACGCTACCATCCTCTCTAAGATTTTGGGAAATAAGTGCAAGCTTCCTCAAAAACATCTTATTCTCTAAACACAAACACTAGTTGATTTCCAATATGAGGCCATGCCAGCTACTTCTATGTTTTTAAATTGGAACAAGATATTTGTTGGATCTGTTTCAGTTCAATATACAAATGTTATCAGGAGGAGAACGGCTGCCTGAGGGCTGAAGATGCTTTTGATCCAGGCCTGATTGTGAAGGCTGTGTTGTTCAACAGAAGACCATTGTATTGTTTCCTCACCAAACATGCTCAATAAAGTCCTGTGAAACATTTTCTGACTGCTGTATTTACTCCCCAATGCCAACAGCTTCAACATCTTTTCACTGGAACCACCTCACCTTGCATGCCATTGAACAAGCCTGCGCGCGCGCGCACACACACAGTCACACACACACAGTCACACACACACACACACACACACACACACACACACACACACACACACACACACACACACACACACACACACACACACACACACACACACACACACACACACACACACACACACACACACACACACACTTCTCAATCAGCTCAGTGCACATGTTTTTGGTATAAATCGAAACATGGCACAATTAATTTATTTAGCCACATATTATTCTTTTCAGTTCAGGTTTAAGTTGTAAAAAAAAAAGAAAATAGTAATTGAATACATGTGAATATTTGGAGCACAGACAGCTTAAAACAAACACAAGGAATATACTTGATTGCTTTGTAAAGGAGGTGACTTACACACCCCAATCTCTCAACAAGTAGGCACTCCACCTCCAGTCTCTGTAGAGAAACAGCATATTGAACAATTCAAACCAACGTTGTTCCACTTGGCAGCTCGTTCACAGGTACATATAAATGAGACTGAATGCATGTCAAGAAGGAAATGCTGAAAAAGAGTAAGCATGCTCTACTGCTGTGAATAAAGGATTGAAGGAATAAATAAATAAATATGCTATACATGGCAGGGACTTGGTCCTTCTTAAAGGCTCTTATCAAGAGTTTCTGAAACTCCGATAAGAGTATGCTGTATCATAAACACGTCACACTCCACCCGTACTGTAGGTCCTTGTGTTTTGTTAGGTGCGTAAACGAGAGAAATAAAAGGCCAAAATGCTACAGTAGTACCATCTCTTTCCGAGACACTGCCTGACTCATGGACTGCATGACGAGGACAGGACAGAGAGCACAACGGCAAAGCAGCCGTCTCTCTCTCTCTGTGAGTACTATATCCGGCCTTGAATTAATACTTTTTTATGACTCAAAGTTCTGCTCATAACAAAGAACACATTTGAAATAAAGAAAACTGCATTGCTCTGAGATTCATTTCAAAATAATACTGATGATATTTTCATAAATAGGGATCACAGTTAAGATGAATGTAATGTGCAACACTAAAAGTTCAAAGAAATGAGTCTTGGCAGGGTCACTTGTTGAGTATCAAACATTCGGTCTACATCTTTATCTATTGCTTATAGATAGCAACTCGTTCCTCACCATGGTAAAAAAAACAATCTGGGAAGGATTATGTATGGAAATCTCTCTTATTGCTGCCAACGGTCAGCAATAAGAGAGATTGCAATAACAGAAGCTACAGAGAAAACAAAAACGAGAAAATACTACGAGGAAAGCCAGATAGAAGTGGGAGGATCAACTGCAGGATGTTGTTTAGTGGGTTGTGGTCTCTGGTCTTCCTTCCTTGCCTCAGCTCCTGTGTCCTAGGGCAGCTGCCCGCCCATTGAGCCCACCATGAGCCTGACTGATGGACGGAGATGACTGTGTCTTGCGGAGGAGGCTTTCCCGGCCAGCCAGGCCACCCTCAATGATCAGGCCACCCATCACGCTGGCCTCAATCTTCTCAAGGTCATCCGTCTCTGCACAGAGTTTGGCCTGCAGGAGGTTGATGTACGTTTCATACCTAGTTTTCTGCTCAGAGAGGAGACAAGGAGAAGGAGGAGAAGTGAGAATATAGACAAGAGAGAAAATGAAACAAGATTTATTACCTGATTTTATATTGTTTAGAATAGAAATGTACATCTATGCTGGCTTGACATTTTTGGACAGAGGTTGTGTGAAATGTATTCCTTAATATCATTCAAGTGTTAATCCAATGATTTACAGTTCAGGACGCCTAAAAAGAAGCTTTTCATGTTTCCATTTCAATGAAGTGAATTTTGCAAAAGAGAGTGTAAAATAAAACACAATTATGAATGATGATTGCATTGATCTGACATATTGTTTGTGTCCCCATAAAACCCTCCAGACAAATTAGCTGAGGATGTATAAAGCCTTTACCTCGTACGTGAGGTAGTGCTCTTTGAGCCGGAACTCCTCCCACTCACGGCTTTTGGGGTCAGCTGAGGGCGAGTTTTTCCGGTGCTCTTCCAGCTCCAGGCTCATCTGCTTCAGCTTGCTCTCATGACTCAGCAGCTGCTCCCCCTGCACCAATCACAGCAAGGAGAAAAAACCGAGAGATACCCCAAACAGCCAATCAGATACCGGCAGACACAAATAGAAAATGTGTTAAGTACCCAACCCTGCTCAGAGATTTTGAAGAAGGATTTTGCATACTGTTGTATTTTCTTGTAAGAAAAAGCATCAATCATTGCCATAAAGTACTGACAGTATTAATATATGTTTCATGATTAAAATGTGACATATAGTGCAATGGCTGTGCCTGCTCCTGTGGGTGTGTGTGTGTGTGTGTGTGTACCTGTTTGAGTCTGGTGGAGGAGGATGGCAGAATAGGCCGACAGAACTTCTTCATGGAGCCGATAGCAGCAGGAAAGGCCGGAGCAGAGAACAGGGCTGCGACCAGATTTATCCTGAAGATCCAAGACATCATCTCCTCCTCATCACTGGAAGGAGAGCCGGGTAGAGCAAAATGCCAGAGATAGAAGGATGAATCATACATTTTTCATTTAAAGTTTATTTAACCAGGAACAACTAATTGGGATTAAACTGTAGCTCAGACTGTTGTTGTCACAGCAGCCCCTACCCCTTTATATGTCAGCCTAAATACCACCTGTGACTGCCAAACTCTGCATAGGAGGAGGCTACGTAGCATAATGGGACAAAAATATATATTTAAAATGAAAAACTCTAAATTGCATGAATCGTGTTTTTCTTCTAATGTCTACCCTTTTGCAGCATAACTAATAATACGTAGTATAAACTGATGACTGATGATATTGTGACTTCAGTGACTTACGGAGCCTGCAGCAGGAAGACTCTCCAGTCCGAGGTTTTGAGCTTCAGTACATTGGCTTTCTTGCTGTAGTCCATGGCTCGAGTTGCTAATGCATGGTGGATCCGCACTGCATTCTTCAGGTCCACCTCTGAAATGTCAGCATCAGGCTTGTACTCATCCTGGGTAACAGAGGTAACAAACAGAAATAATGTGATGTTGAAGTCATTCTGTTACATTTAGCAGATAACTGCAGGAGTACAAACTTTCCAACAGCAGAGGGAGACAAACACATGGTAGAGCAGCCATGTCTCATTCCCTCCCTTAAAGAGGACATATTATCCACCTTTTCAAACAGTCCCCTGTGGTCTAAATGAAACATCTGTGCTGTGCTTCGGTCAAAATATAACATGAATCAAGCACCAGAGGAGGTTTGTGACCCTGTATAAACCAGCTCTCTCAGAACGCTCCGTTTTGGTGTGTGTGTCTCTTTAAATGCAATGAGCCCCCCCCTGAGTTTTCCTGTTAGACATCACTCCTCTGTAGAGAGAATAAAAATGGCGGACCTGCACAAAAGTTTTGCTCTAGGCTGGAGGTGGAGATACCAGGGGAGGGGAGGGGAGGGGATTTTTATACCAGAACCCAACTTGTGACATCACAGGTTGAGCCATTAAGAAACACTTCAGACATTTATGATCATAAAAAGCTTCATCGAATGCTGATCATTAATGACCGTCACATTTGGTAAGTGCTCTTTGATTTCCTGAAAGCTAAAACTGCATGAATCATGTCCAGTGTTCATCATAAAAGTATCTGTGTTCACAATCAGATAGTAGTAAATAATAATCAAGTCATTGATAAAAATGATCTGTATGCCTCTAACCGGGACACAGAATAATAAACAGACTGCACATTGTTCTTCATGTGCTGCTGTTTCTCATCAGGAAACATACAGACACAAAGCTCTGTTTCAGTGTGTAATCACAACTGACAGCTGATCCAGCTGTGATCAGCTGACGCCGTCATCACAAACAGACGTTCCTTCATGCGAGACGTCTTGTGTTTCTTAACACATAATTCCTCTTTGGTTCTCTACTTTGCTTCAATTGCTGGTGTCTCCATGCGTCTCTAGTGGGTGGGACTAAGACGCAAAGAAAATACGCAAGTGTGGGATGAATGGATCTATCTTAAGAGACATGGACGAACCTTCTATCTCACTCCCTCTCCAATAACACTCACACACTCACACACACGCAGCAGAGGCGCTAACAGCATCCACACAAAGACAGAAATGGAGGATGTGTTTCTATGGTAACAGAGCAGAGGACGAGATGTGGTACCTTCTGGAGATACAAGATCATCCCCTTTAAAACTGCATAGAACTTCTTCCAACCACGGCGACCCCTCGGGGCTGGAAGAGGGAAGAGTGACGCAAAAACATTGCATGATAAATGATTTGCCGCTACGGTAACTTCAGTAAAACATTTGTGAGTGTGTGTTTGTGCAAATCTGTGTGTGAAACACTCACTGCGTTTGCCGTCCATGTCAGCATGGCTCTTGCGGTTCAGTACGCCGTGTTTGTAGGTGACAGCATTTAATAGAATGGGAATGGCAATGAAAGGGTTACTGCCGTCTGTTACCCTGGCAACACGCTTACTTCCACCCTCACACTGCTCCTCCACCAGCTCTGACAGACTCTTCCTCAGCTCCTCCTCCTCACTGCACACACAAAAAAATCCATTGAGATAAAGCTGAGCGACACATTTTCAAGGGTAGCCACATCTGAAAACCTTTTCCTTCTGATGAACAGACAGGCGTACTCACACGGCCCACTCCAGCTTTTCATTCTTTATTGAGTTATACAGGACCTGTGTGGGAAGGCAAAGACGGGAGAAATTGTAAAGATTCCTTTTGTTTAGTATTTTTAACTTTATGACTTTATTATCATTACTTTATGATCGGGTGGTTGAATGAAGAATGAAGACGTATTTTAATTAAAATGTGTAGATGGGGAAAAAAACAAACAAGCTGACAGAATGGTTGGTGGCTAAACTCTCTCAGGGGGAGATCTGTACCTTTAATAAGTCTTTAGGAAAGTCAGCACCATTGTTGAGCCCGTCTAGATTGCTGATGAACTGCTGACAGGACATCTTCTTTCCGATATTCTGAGAGGAAGGAGAGACAGACACAAACAAACGGTGAGTTCAAGTTAAAGGTGAGATTGTTCATCTTTAGCAGAGCTCAGTAACCAACAGAAGTTGCACATTCATCTCCTTCAACTTAAATGCAGTTCTTCAAGAGTCCACATGGTGGCAGTATGATGCTGCTGTTATAAAATAGAAACAAAAATGATTAGGTTTGTGGCCTTTGAGTCACACTTCTTCCACCTCTGTGGAGACCGAGTTTGGCCTTCTTCACAGCAGCAACCCAACTACACAAACTACTGAGCACATTTTTTATTCTATCAATCCATCAGTCAATAAATCAATGACTCAATCACTTAGTCAATGAATCAATCAGTCACTTAGTCAATGAATCAATCAGTCACTTAGTCAATGAATCAATCAGTCAATATTTATTGTATAGTACATGTTCAGTATTTCAACGTTATCTCATGACACACAAAAAGAGCAGGTCTAGACTGTTCTCCTTGGTATAGTATCGATAGAGAACCAAAACGAATCCACCATGAGCACACAACTTAGAAACATTCAGCAGATGGCAACACTGACAAGGAAAAACTTCTAATGTTATCAAAAATGTGAATTTTAATTTTTGATTTTGAAATAATTTACTCCCTGAGAGAAATTCTGATTTACACTGTTATTTTTAGAGACATGCTTCTCACACTATTGCACTAACAGGAGCTGTGGACATGCATTAGTGGAGAGATTTCAGAGTGGGGCTGCTACACAGGGAGCGCACTAGAGCAGTTAGGGGTCCGATGCCTTGCTCAAGGGCACCTCAGCAGTACTCTGGAAGTGCCCTGGCACCTCTCCAGCTACCAGAACAACTTCCCTCCGGTTCCCAACCCAAGTCCCTACAGACTGAGCTACTGCCGCCCATAATCCCTATCTGCTGTTCACTTTCTATATATCATTGGTTGATTGATATATTTTTATTGTTATACAAAGTCTGAAATATGTCTTGAATCACAGAAGTTCCTTTTGCAACTTCAAATTAAGATAAGGAATATACATATGACATCATATTTTGTAACATAAACACAGGATCTCAAGGCCCTTCAACATGCCTTTGATCTGGGATCAAGCTTGAACCTTTATTTAAGGATGTTCTATTTTTGCTAAAAGCACATTTTTATTTGAACATCTTGATTGGAACAGATATCAATAAAAGGTTGTTTCTAACCTCTTCTCTTCTGAACAACTCTTCAGTGAGAAACAACGATTTAAAAAAATGATATACCTTTGTCTGTTCATCTTTTACTTTAGCACTATATAACATTGATTTAATACAATGACCTTAATTATATTGCTAGCTGACAAGAATGGGAAATGAGTTTAACAAAGATTTAGTTCCATAATCACACTTACCACCTGCAGGAGCAGAGAGAGACCAGGGGGCCATTTTTTGTTAGCAAGGGCAAGATGGAAAGGAGGAATGGGAATTCCAAAAGAGAGAAAAAAGGGATAGGGTTAGAGGAGGTTCATTCCCTAAAAGTACATTTGGCAAGGAGGGAAGGAGGGTCAAGGAAAAGCAAAGCACAGGAAAGCACAGGACCTATGGTACCATACGAATAGGTTACGACATGTTGCCCACACTCCTGTGCTCCAGTTTACAAGTGAATAGATGTGACTATTTGAGCAGCAGAGAGAAGAGACAGAATAAGGTCAGGAAGTAGGCCGCAGAGAGGAGAGACAGAGAGCTGAGGACGACAGAGACGGGGGGAAATATAAGACAATGACAGAAAGGAAGATCTGCATGCCTGATTGTCTTTATATTTAGTTATGCAGGACGATTAAGAGACATTTGAGGCCTGCAGAACGAGAGAGAAAGGGTGTTTCAGTACGTACATGTCCGTGTAGATCAGTGTTGAGCAGCATGAGGGCACAGGTTAATGTGTGGGCGCCGTCTGTGAGGGGAAAATACACAAAGCCAAGGTCAGCTAAATGTTTACTCATACAGATAGAATCATCGAGACAGAGATGCGTACTGTAGATACCTGCAGTCTAAATTCATCTCAGCTTGTGCTGTATTTGAATAGATTAGTTACAATGCAGTGAATATGTGATGCAGTTAGTTCTGTTCAGACCTTCAGTGAAATTACGTACTTAAAGTCAGTTAGACAAACAGGTTTTTACTAATGATAGTATACATTAACATATTGTGAAGAACGTGTCTTAATGATTCTGTAAGAATGTAATAAAGATCATCATCACTACCATCGTCATCCTCACATCTCTGACCTTCAGAGGATGGCGTGTGAGGGTTGCAGTGACAGAAGCGTCTGGAGAAATGTACAAGGACTCTCTCTCTCTCCTGGGTCTCTCCCATCAGGGGAAATGCCCTTAAGAAGTTTCTGTCAGGAAGACAAATGTTGACCGGTGAAGCATCACACCACAACTATACCACAATATGTCTGGCAGTGTGTAGAATTGGACGAAGAATAGAGTTATGACACTTTGATGGAAAATGTTATGAACCGTTACATGAAAGCCAAAGCTTCAAGAATCATCTAACAGATTGTTTAAATCCATTCGATCTTGTGTCTGTTTGCCATAGTCAGCTGTTTTCATACTCTTACATAGTACAGATATATGTAGACAGTGATGTAGAGCTGAAACAGATAGTCATCATTCAATTAATCTATGGACATGAAATTAAAAAAGATCGTTTTTAAGCAAATGTGTCAAATAAAGGATGATTCCAACTTCTGATATCGGAGAATTTTCAGCTTTTTTCATTATTATTAAACATTTTATGTGTGTGGATTTGGACATGGTTAAGTTTGACAAATCAAGACAAACAAGAGGAAATAGCCTCGGAGAAATAGATAGATAAAAACTAATCAGCAAAATATTTAAAAATCAAGCTAATGCTTTGTTAAGCACTGGGCTGATATGTCTAACCCTAATGTGATAATTAAGTCAAGATCAAGAGAACTGAAGGACAAATAAAGATGCCAGATAATTAAGAGGCAACTACAGACACCTTAATGAATCAGATTATGTGTTTATAAAATGTTGACAAGAATAAGGTTCAAATCGTTTCCAAATGAATGCAGGACTTTTAGAAGTTAGCATGTCACGTTCAGCAACAGTTGGGCTTTCTGGCTCAGTCGTGCACACACACATAATAAGGCCTCTAGGCTGAACACACGGGGGCTGAAGCAGCACTTTGAGACAGGAACATGTCAGCTACAAGGCCGTGATTTACCTTGCAGCGATCGGCCACGCTGCCTACCTGGACCCAACACGATGAGAACAAAGCTAATGCCTTGTGAAGAGGTAAAGTGAAGGACACATACACTCATGTGTATTGATGACTACATCACATACCCATCACTTCCAAGTGCTGAGTGTACATTACCTCAGGGCTCGATCCAGCGACAGGCCGGAGAAATCAAAAAAGCCAAGGTATTCGGAGGCCACCAACTGGCTGAAGTCGTTACTGCAAAGAGAGAGAGAGAGAGAGAGCGTCAACAAAGTGAGCTTGTGTTTAATATCTTATTAATACATCCACAAGATGATGGTAATAAACTACATACTACAAATAGAAATAAACTACATCTGTATATTTACATGTGTGCAAATAATGAACATGTGGAAGCAGTAAAACACATTTTCATCTTTTTTTCTGTTGTTTGTTAGTGCATCAGTAATCATGCTTTTGTTACTGTGTGTGTGATTAGAGATGCACCGACTAATTCCTCAGGAGGACTCCCTTATAGCGCAACCCAAACCTCTCAAGCCATATTGTTGACAGAATTAGAGCCTGACCAATTAATCGGCCTATTATAAGTATATCCAATGACTATCAGTATCAGATAATTCTATCACAGATCTGTGGCGATATATCTGGATTTATTTACCAGCCAATAGCATTTCATTGGAGTTTCTTTGCATTACACTAGCAGTTCCCTTTGACCAGCAGAGGGCGCTATATGGATTACAACGAGTATTATCACTTCCCAGTGTCAAGCTTGTGATGTTTGTACGCACAGTTACTTTCCAGTTGAGTGACCATCTTGTCTTCATTACATATCTTTTCGACAAGTGTTTGATAACTGAATTTGAGGGATCAATGCAATAAATGTTAATATCTATATCTATCTCTACACATCGAACATAGATCTAAGTAAGATATCAGCTGATATATCTTGGTATCAGATTTTCTTTCACTCCCAATATCGATATCGGTATAGACCCCAAAATCCCATATCAGTCAGGCCAAGACAGAATATAACAAAAACGTCTACAAATACGACAGTGGGTAAAAGAAAATAGTAACACCAGGCATTGTTTCCCAAAGAGAATCCCTTTGAAACATGCCTGCTTGATAGATTGTCCACCACAGGTAGACCTTATGTCATCCATATATGGTTTATTAATGACAAATTATCTGGCTACGACACAACATCTGTTAAACGGGAAAAAGAACTAGGTTATGTTTACGATGAGGAGGATTGGCAACATCTTTTAGAGCAATCACAGACGCTATTAATCTCGACATATCACAGATATGTGCAGTTGCATGACAAACAAAACATGGTACTTTCAGGCAAGAGGAGGAATCCTCCAGTAAGGTCAAAGCTTTTTTTGCCTCTGCTGATGGCCACCTCATGTTAGCTTGTGTGTTCGGGCTGTCACCCTGAGTTGTTTTGCTGTGGGCATGGCATGAAACATGTGGCATGTGTGAGTTAATCTGAGATCGGCACAGATATGGGATATATTTGAGAGGACCGCCCACCGATCATGGCCAGACAGGCTGAAATTCAGCCAGTTCCAATCACCTGCCAGTTAATAAGTGTCTCTCTAGTTATGATGTGTTTTTTTTACTCACTTCTTTCCCAGGTGTCTAGCCACATCACAGCGTTTGAAGCCCTCCAGGTGATAGAGGCGCTTGGCCAGCCTTTTAGCAGCCTCACTGTCGGCTCGGCAGCCATTTGTCAGAGTGTCCGTGCTACCTCGCTCCAAACGCTCCAGACTGCCCAAATCACACTCCTCTGAGTCAGACAGCACGTCTGCAAGGTTGGCATCACTGGAGGAGAGAGAAAAACACACACAGAGACACACACACACACACAATCAGGTGTTTAGGTTATAAATAAAACACATGTCCACACGCCCTCTCAATATAAACTACACAGAGGAAACTGAAGATCTCAGGATAAACTCCATTACGTTAAACTATGTGCACAAACAAACAAACGAATATCAAAGGGAGGTTTTAATGACACGTTATCACACTGACCCAGATTCCCTTTCCCCCCTCATGTTCTACTTTCATTCAGTGAATCTAAAAGATGATTGTGATGGATCTTTCACCTGCTCCAGTCTCTTCATAAAGCTCCTCTTATCTGTCAACTTCTTACATAATATAAAATTAAGTGCTGCAGTAGAAAAGGCCATATCTCAAATGTTCTCTTCTCTGCAGCAATATGACGACAATACAGTAAAAAATAATCCCCCCCCCCCCTTTTTTTATAGACGTTAACAAAGGTTTTTTTGTTCTTTTTTTGGGATGCATATGGGGGAGAAAGAATTCTCTGTTCCATGTAGCTTCAATTGCCCTGAAGACAAAAAAAAAAACAATCTCAAACTGAACAGCAAATTGTCAATTTCATGGTGATAAGTAGGCTGTCTATCGAGATAAAATGTGCATCTGTGTGACAATGAAGCAGGGCAGCTGAACAAGTAAAGGAAAGTCCTTATTCAGGCCTTCAGGAGCAGTTCAAGTAAGAAGAAGCAGTAAGAATTTCTGAACACTTAAAGACACCATTTGAAACAATCGGAGTTCATTGCCAATAAATGACTTCCAAGTCCTCATGAATAACAGATGTTGTTGAACACAGTGTGTACCCTGTTGGAAGTTAATCAAAAGCTTACCAGTGTAACGGATTAAAATAGTTTAATGTATTTCTAGGATTTGAGGACCTGTATTGAAGTGTTTTAAGTTGTAGGATCTTTCATGTTATTCTCAAAAGCAAAGAACAGCTGTTGTAGTGAATTCTGTGTAGGACATGGTCATCATCCAAAATCAATTTGAATCACCATATGTATCGTATCGTGGCCTCTGTATTGTGATACCATATCGTGGGATTGTGGGAAATACCCAGCCCTAGTGTAACGTAACATTGTCTCAAACTGAGATGAATTCAAACTGTGTTTAAAAATACTGAATCATCAGCGTCCTCCTTTCAGACTCTTTCAGCTTTTATTGACTTCCACCAGCTGGAAGGAACATGTCAAAGCACTTGTAATGTAAACAGGAAGTAACTTGAAGAATGAAAGCACAGCAGCCATCACTGCAGAGACTTAATGCAGGACACTGTTTGATGAGCTGAACAATCAAGCAGAGAGCTCACACTCTATCGCTCCGTTCAATGGTCATCAAGAGAACCGAGAGCATCACTGCAGAGTAGTAATTACTGTCCTCCTGCATATTCATTTATGACTTCCTGCGTAAGTTGATTAGGATATTGAGCTGCTACTAACTTGGACTGTATACCTCACTATACATCAGTCCTTCATGAAAAAATATTTTGTTGCTTTTGTATCACTTTTCTGTGAAGCAAGCAGATTCTTTCAGCTCTTTTTTATTTACGCTGTCTAAGATTAAAACTAAAAACCATTACATTAAAAACGTTGAAAACAAATTAGAGGAACAGCTGGCCGCAGTAGCTCAGTCTGTAGGGACCTTGGTTGGGAACTGGAGCGTTGCTGGTTTGAGTCCTGGTGCAGACCAAATCTGGGAAGTGGTCTAGTAGCCAGAGCACTGCCGAGTTGCCCTTGAGCAAGGCAGAGAGCACCCCCCACACACACACCCTCCTCCCACAAGCATCATGGGCAGCCCCCTTCACTCTGATATCGCTCCATTAGTGTCCATAAGATCCTGTTATGTTATGTGTGTGTATTTCAGCCTGTGTTTGTAGCATGTCTCAATAAGAGAGTGTAAATTTAATTTCCCCTAGCGGGATCAATAAAGTATATTCTTAACTGAATTTCATTGATCTGTTTTTTTTCTCAAATGAGCAAAAACAGCTCATCTATTTCAGCAAATGTTCTAAAGACACTGCACTTATTCACCCCTATCTATTTCCTGTGTTCAGCGTGCTTTGACATGGCACTGTGTCAGCATTCTGGCCAGTTGATTCAGACGTTTTTTACATAATCAGATCAGCCCAATTGCATTATCCTAACAAATTGAATACATTACGCACGGTTGTTGAGAGGGATATGCTGGTTACCATGGGAGCCAAGTGTTGTGTGCCACAAGGAGGAGGAGGAAAGGGATAGTACTCAACCTCAAGACTGCCTGTCATTAGTTTGTATTGTGTGGCCAAAAGCAGGTATCAGAAGAAAAGACACTGATGAAAAAGACTGACGACTACGCAAAAACAAAGTCAAAGACTTTCCATGTGAAGGCGTCAGTCCCATGCCTTCCTCCTGACTTCCCTGCTCCAGGCGAGGTTACACTCTGTTTGAAGCTGATTCACATCATCATACTTTTTATCTGGCCTCTGACCTTGGACTGATTTTCCTTTGGAGACCCTACTAGTATGTATTTCCCCAACATCACAGTTCGGAGGATCAGTGGGATGCATTAGAACCTCCAACATGACATCGTAGCTTTTTCAAAATCATTCACCCATATTGTATCGGAGCATCAGCGGCAAAAAATGACAACAAGACTGCAAATGCTGTCAGATAGCAGTTTCATTTTCAGGGAGCCTGTGATTATCCCAGAGCCAAGGGTGGGGAGTTTGTTTATCCGGAAGAGTAGGACGAGGTAGTTTGTCTGAATCTGATTAAAATGCAGTCACAGGGCTAAATTGTGCGACTCTGCCCTACCACTGCTGTCTGGCTATAATAGGCCCATCACGCACACACAAACACACAGAAAACAATAAGACAAAAAGGAATGACATATCGACATACATATTGTTGAGCCAAGATAGTTGGTGTAACTGCTGCACAAGTGGCACACAGTTAACCAATATGTCTATCTAAAAGCACACAGTCACTCGCTGTAACCTGGCTCACTCTGTGTGTGAGCTCGTCAGAGATGGAGAGCATGATTGTGCTTGCCAGTGACTCAAATGCTAATCTTTTCTGGCTGTGCAACCACACCTACAAGACGTCCTGTGTGCTAGGTGTGTTAGGATGTCTGTCCATGTCTGGGGTGTGTATGGGGGGGGATTTCTATTCTGTTATTTCACAATTTCTATTTAATTTTACACATTGGTTGACTAAGACCAACATGCAATGGACAAACACAAACGGAATATCTCCTGGTGTGTGTGTGTGTGTGTGTGTGTTCATTAGGTCATCTGCTAGGACTATTAAATAAAATCTTTGCAAAGAAAACTGTTGCAATCTTGGACTCCTGGATAGTAAGCAACAAGGACAACTCAGACACAGATACAAAGACACATCCATCATGTATCCATGTTGCTTTCCCACAGGATTTACTACCAATCCTATACCTCCAGAAGAGTTAGGCTTAAAACATACACACCTAACAAACCTGCTTTAAAATCCCTGATTTGTAAAATCATTTTCATATTTGAAGTCATCACTTTGAGCTCTGGACTAGTGAAGGCCACTACACTGACATTCTGTTAACTAAACAATATGTATTTTTATCTTTTTATAATCAAAATAATTAGAAGCAGCCCAATAGCAGCCCTCAGGCTACGTTAATTAAATCCTTGTGTATTTCTCTACGGAGTGATCAACACACGAAAAATGCGTTTATAGACCTAACTTTCTTAATAATCTTTAAGTCACGTTTAATGCAATACAGCGTACCATGAATAAAGCCCTCCTGTAGGCTACTATTGTAGAAGTAGAAAATGACTTTTCGTCAGGGTAAAGAGTTCAACTACCTTAGACTGGCTCACAATTTAATTTGCCACGCAGCATAATGTTTATGTTCCCACCCTTTATCCATTATGAGTTCTGTTTTTATAGAACCATTGAACTCACAGCAGTTGCAGCAAAAGGTCGAAGTGAACATCATATTCCTCTTTCCACATTGTCCCCTCGGGTCTTGGAAAACAGCGGATATAGGCGCGCGACGGTCCGACCGCCTCATCATCCAGTGGTCGGTAAGATCTGCATCGCCCAGCTGCTCTTTTTTAACTCACACGAAGCAACTCAGAAGTCGGAAGTCACACCATACAAAAATACAGACAACTGCACGATGCTAAACTCCACTGTAGCATTATTTCACGGTGGTGTCATCAGGCAAGGAGTGGGATTTGGCTTTTTCCTTGAACTTTCCTGACTGTCCAAACGCTCCTCAGAGGAGAAGTCAGGGGGGCGGAGCTAACGTTTGACGACCTATGCTGTTCCTAGTGGTGGTTTTACAATGACCATGTGTGTCCCAAGCAAACACTACTTCATTTTAAGAAAGACTCCGAGGCAACAGATTCTGTATTAGTGTGGAGCTGTACTGAAGTCACTATACTGCTTTCTAGCATAAAGCTATTCTAAGTTTTTATGTCCATGTATTTCTCAATAGGTTATTGTTTCAATTTGACACAACTTGGATAAGGTCACTTTATCCTAATAATTAGGGAGTAAACTAAGTGTTGAGCTCTATTTTTAAAATGAGGAAGTGGATCTAAGCTTTATGGTGAATAATAGCCTATATAAAGAGTAAATGTAACACAAGCCTACATGTCTCTGTTGTTTAATGTATTCTACCTCTGCATAAATGTTATGAATGAAGCCTATACTAATATAAGGATACATAGAAATAAAGACAAGTATCACACACAATGTGATGAAGAGTTTCACCACTACACAAAGAAACACAGATTTTTAAGGAAACAGTGACACATGGGTGCATGTGAACTTCACAATCTAATTCCTTCCCTCTTTCCTCCTTCTAAACCAGTAGAAAGAAGAATAAAAAAGCAAGGAGGGCCAGCTGCAGAGTCTAGAATAATAAAAGACTGATAGAGGAAAAGGAAAAGCAGATTGGGTCAGAGTCAGAGAGAAAAAGAAAAAATAAGCTGAGAATATTTTATGATTCCACCTTTTCTTTGAAAAGTAACTTTGACACCATTAAAGGCAGCATGTAAGACATTTGACACATAAATACAGCAGAAATCAAGTATATACTATGTCAATGTCTCTCTGAGTCATGACTGGCTACAATGAGTGAGAAGCGAGTCCACCAGCTGTGTTGTTTACATCATGTTTACATGGACTGGATGGCCTTGAGCTGTTTTAGTCAAGGACTAGAGAAAAGAAGAACAAACTCACTGCTTATTTTGATGTCACGTCAGTGTCTTTAGATCACTGTCATTATGTGTCAATTTATGTGCAATATGATGCTACGAATTAACCAAAGTGTGCTAACATTAGCATGCTAACACAACAATGCAGACCACAGGCAACTGCAGCTCGAGCAAAGGACAATTTTGTCCGCTGAATGTTGCTTAATTATGGCATGTTTTCTAACTGATAACTCCTTAGTGTGAACGTGGGTGGAGGGGGGTTGGAGGTGTGCCACTATGACAGAGGTGTCACAAACAGCGGATTGTTTTGGTTTAATGCTGGTGCTCAAGGGGGACATCTACTGGATCAAAAAGTTGCACATTCTTCCTTTAATGATGGTGTCTGGTCATCCTAGAAGTCTAACCTATAAGCCAGTATTCTGTATGTAAAAGCTCCTCTACAAAAAGGCACCAGATGGACAAAATGAACTGTAAGACACTGGAAGCTCTAGACCTTCTGGACAGTCTTGGCTGAAAAGCCTCTCCAATGTTGTGTGGAGGTTAGAGACAGTGCTAACACAATTGTTGAATACTGTTGAAGTTGATACTGGTTCCAAATTTTGTTCATCTTGTTCCTCCTGCTGTAGTCGCTGCAGATGCTGGCACTCTAAATTAGCATTGCTGTCCTCTAGGACCTGGCACGTTAGTTCCTTGAGCTCTAGGCGGAGGATATTCTCCTGAACGATGGCTTCCTGGACTGCGTGCCGACGGAGCATGTTAGGGGTATTCACCCACCACAAATCGCAAATCACATAGCAGACTCAGAGCCAGTAAAGAATAATCTGGATATGTTTCAGCAGCGATAAAGAACCACGTGTCTGTGTGTAATTGAGAACAGAAAGGAGAAACGACTCAGTGTGTGTGCAAGAGAAATATGAGCGTCTCCATATCTGTGTCACTGAGCGAGCATTAGGATAAATGAGCGTCATGCACATCTTTGTTTATGCACACATGCTGGTGGCCAGTGTGTTGTTAACATGTGTACCTTCCTGCACTGTGTGTGTGCACTTCAAGTGTATATGAAAAAGATTAGTGCACACTGCAGAGCTGCTTCTCTGATGTTGACACAACTGCGCCTGGCTTTGATGTTCTCTGCTTGGGTTTAGATCTGGTAGGTACTGTATGTAAAGGGAAGGAACACACACTCGGCAAGTTTCCCATGCAGCTACCATACATTCAAACGTGCAGTAGATGCACATGTGTACAAAAGAGAAATACATGCACATGTGAAGAGAAATTAATACAACACTTTCCTTGCCCCTATATTAAATTGTGCTCTGATGGGACTCAGAGCATCATTTTGCTGTGAGCCCGTCTTCTTTCCCCTTAGCATTTCCTGATATGTGTCTGTTTGTTTGCTTCACCATTGTCATTTAAGCAGCATTCAACTAGTATCCAAGTCTGTGGTAGATCTAGATGGTTATATACAGTAGCTAGCTGCTAAACAGACAGACAGAGAGTGTTCCCTGGGGGTTATTGGCGGCCTTCATAGATTATTGTTAAGCTTTAACCTAACCGAGGCCTGCAGGGCACAGAGGGACACAACTGTAAAAGTAACACATAGACTACCTGACCAAAAATACAAACATGATTAAATTAATATTTGTCAGTTATATAACTAGTGCTCAATGGTAAAAAGAGCTAGGGAAGTGGCAGCCACTATTGGACACTCTGTGGAGCTGCAGCTTGGTCTTGTTAATTTTCCATCTCGTCAAACCGACGCATTAACATCATCTGATCACAGCAGAATAACTTAGATATTAAGATATACTGTAAGTATACTGTGTAAGGCACTTACCAGCAATCACTAAAACCAGCATGGTCTTTGTCAACACTTAGCTTACGTGATGTTTATATATATATATCTACCAGAGCATCCTTCCCCATACACTGCAGCCAGGATAAAAGTCTAGACAAGTACAGACATCTAAATGTGTTTCTGAAGGGGCTGGGCTTATAATGTCAATCCATCAGGATCTCATAAGTACAAGATCTGTTCTCGATTTCTTGGGTAGGGACCTCATTAGATCTGAATCTCGTAAAGTGATTAGCAGTCCAATTAAAATTTTCTTAAAATGCGGTAAATGTTAATGTGCTTCTGTTGTAATCCAACCTACATATAGTATAAACAAACTTGCTTAGTGTCCGTGTTCAAAGCTGCACATCTTGCAAGCAAAACATTGGCTCATTAGCGTTACCAATATGGGTATAATAGCATGCTGATGTAAGCATATAACTCAAAGCCCCTCTATGCTCGTGCACTCTTGAGAGTCAGTCCAAGAAACATAACAAGAAGGGTATTTTAACTATTAGCATGTAATAACCTTGCTTTTCAAGCTACAATTTAATTCAAATAGAATAGAATAGAAAAGCATTTCTATTAAAATAATGCACACTCCTTCAGAAGATTACAACCAGAAAAATATGTGCTTCAACTTGAATTTGTTTTGGAAATGGCATTTACCACACTGTAATTTGTACGATATTTGTAAATATCTTAAAATCACCAGAGGAATAGACTGCTGTGAGTGTATTTTAAAGTATCCCTTTACGGCTGATAGCAGATGTACAACACACACACACTTAATCCAAGACCCTGCTGGCTAGAGGAGAGCTGAAGACGATGATGTCATGACATAAACAATAGCTCATTCAGCTTGGCACTGGCAGTCAGGAAGCAAGACTGTGCTTTAAGGACAACATCTGAAGACGAGGGGAGGAGTAAGAGAGGGGTAAGAGAGTCTTAAATCGCTGTGGTAGCACCAAGAAAGTCTATAAACAAATCCTGACAGCCAGATAATCATGTTTTAGTTCCTTACATCTATTTGGCGTTCTAGCAGGTCAGTTACGAGCTGTATAGTAGGGCTCCATCTAGAGCTTTTGCTGTAGTTTATGTTACATGGCTTTTCCCATGTGGTTCCTGTTACCGAATCCCTCCTGAGGGGTTCCACATGTTCTTCCTGTATCTTTGTTATTGCTGATAAGGTAGTAAAAGACAGTCTTGTCAGTTGTTTCTGTATTCCCCCGGTTCCTTGGACTCTATGCATATCATGGACAGGAAGCATGAGATGTAGATCAAAGTGTTAAATCAAAGTGTGTCATATATAACAGCTTCCTATCTTAGGTTAAGTAAAAACAGACTAAGTGTTTGTCGCTTGAGTGAAAAAAGATTTCATTAGTTCATGGCTACAGTTTAAAAATGTGTGGCAGACCAAATCCTTTCAGCTCATCAAAGACCTAATGATGATATAAGAATATTTTTTGTAATTGTATTGTAGTTATCCTTCAAGCCCCTGTAGGATTAAAAATTCAGACTTTTGCAGCTTCTATTGGTCATTTGAAAAAAAGACTGCTCTACAGTAACATCTTAACATGTAAAAAATGGTCTTCTTACCTGACAGAGTTGATCATGGCTCCACAGCCTTCAATGGCTCCCTGGGAGTCTGTATGATATCCATTATGAATGGCCCAGCGCCCGGGCTGGCTCAACACAAACTCGGACCTGCTCCCTGGTATGGTGGTTCTCAGCGGGCTTCCTCCTACTCCAGCTCCAAGAGCAATACTCTCTCCAGCTGTGAGTTCACTACCTGGGGACTCTGGTCCAGCCTCACACCCTTCTTGCTCCTGAACAGTTTCCAGCTCCAGCTCAAGTGGTTCAGGTCCCTGAAACAGCGCCCTCTGCTGGATAAGAGGTGTTAGTGGCGCCTCAAAACTGACACAGCTGTCTGTCTCATCCGTGAGTGACAGAACATCCAAGGAGTCCAGGCTGCTGTAGCAGGTCCCGCCCCTCAGCAGAGCAGACTCTACAATGCGCTCAAAAGTGGAGCTAAAGCCGTCTTTGTTGTCCACCCTACCTTTTTCCCTCTCCTCCTCTTCCAACTCCTGATCGTCTTCATCCTCCTGAACATCAACTTGCTCAACAATCTGTTCAAACACAGAGCTGAAGCTGTCCTGATTTTCTGTCACTTCTCCGTCTTTATTTACGTCTTCCTCTTCTTCCACTTCTGTGTCCGCCTGTTCCACTGTTGTCTCAAAGTTTGAGCTGAAAGCGTCCAAGTGTGTATGAGTCCCCCTCTCGTCTCCTCCTTCGTCCTCCTCACCTGCTTCATCATCCTTCTCATTTCCACCTATGCCATTTGCTAGTCTGTTAACATGGAGAGAGAAAAGTGTGAAATTATCTCCACCACATAGCTCAAACATATGAATTGCAAAGCACATGACTCATACTTATTGTTGATACAATTATTTATTCTGAGAAAGAACGCAGAATTGTAAAAAAGATCAGCCGGAATTTCATTTGCCAAACCTTCATGATTTTGAATATTTTGTTCATAAGAATATGAATCTATTAAGGTGCTCTGCTTTCTGTACTGATGTAAATAAAAACACAAGCGATAAAACACAAACACATTAGCAATTAGAAAGATCTTAAATATCACATATTTCAATTTATCCAAATATCTTCACAGTAAACCATTTGATAACAAACATATTTCTTCTGGCACATTCTTAACTTGACTTTTTACATTTTAATATCAATTGGTTTAGTCATTCATTTTGCTATTTGAAAGTTAGACCATTAATTATTAATTTAAGCCTTTTACTATTAATTTGTGGAATGCTAATTTGGCAAATTATATACAGAGAAAACACTTTTAACATTTTAAAAAAAATCCAGTGGGGAAAATGTCACTCTGTTTTAATAAGACCAGAAAACATGGACACAGTCTTCCAAACCGCAAGGACAACCTTACACACGAAGGCTGAAGGAAGTTGTGTGTATTGTAAATCAGTCTGCTTATCAAGAGCAAAGTTATGAAAAACCATTGATTAAGTTGATATAATATCTTGAATATATGGATATTTGATGAAAGTATGGAGGTTGACTTTTTGCTGGATCTGACTGGACACTGGTAGTTCTAACTTTCAGCACACATTGACATCTAAAGTTAAAGTTTAAGTTAAAGGAAAGCAACAAATGACATGTGTCAGTAAAAATAAGTTGATGAACAAACCTTCCAGCCTGTTTGGGGGGATTTGCCTCCTCAGTAGATAGTAGCATTTCTTCATCTTTCTTCCCCTCCTCTTCTTCTTTCATCCTCTCCTCTTCATGTCCAACCTCCTCCCCAGGTGAGCTTACCTCCATAACCTCCACACATCCTTTCCCTCCCATCCCCTCCTCCTCTCCCTCCAACCCTCCCGCTGTCTGTGGATCCTCATCACCACTGTTATCTAACCTTGCTTCTTCCAACTCACCTTCCCCTTCCTCATCCTTCACCTTCCCCTCTCCCTCCCCAGTTGTCTCCCACTGTGCCTCCTCCTCTCCTTCTCTGGTCTCTACTTGTTGTTTTCCTTCCTCTACCTCGTTCACTGCCCCGGCCCCCTGCTTCTCCTGCTCTGCCTTGTTCTGTGTTTCTGCTAAAGTGTCAGTAAAGGTGGCTGACTCTGCGTTCACTGGGTTTTCTGGTGGAGTGGGAGACGGCAGAGCCTGCCCCTCCTGGGTCATGATGCTCCTCACTTGGGGTGAGGTTGCTTTAGATCAGCAACCAGGGGAAACCTCTGCAGAGAAAAAGAAACAGTGATGTTTGAATTGAAGACTGTGTTGCATTCTTGTGTTAAATAAAGATGTATTTGTAAATACAAAAGATTGAGATCAAATCTGGTGACCTGTGTGAAAAACAAAACACACCTAGTATTGAACCACAGCCCAGTTATGTATTTCCTTTTTCACAACTTAAATTTAAGCTGTTTATTATTACAGTGGATTTTGATACGATGCTAGTGGAGCTTAAGAGCTGCTACAAATGAATTCAGCTCCTTTTTCTTCACAGAGTCCTGCTCTGGTGGAGCAGAGGGAAGCCAAGAAGAAGAAGGATGTCACCTAATATGAGTCCTCAGCAACATTAGATCAGAGCTTTGCTGAATCATCTGCAGCAAGAGGCTTACATCACAGCTGCAGTGACATATTTACTGGCATTCAAGACTTTCTGATGACACTGGCATGCAAGTGATTTGCATAAGAACCTCATATAAAAACAAAGTGATTTATCCATGGGTTATTACAGCGTATCTTGAAGTAAAGTAGAAATGAACAGGATCATGATCGAGAGGACAGATTTGTGGCAGGTGCAGATGTGGGCTAATTTTAAATTCATAATGTTGCAAGTGCTTTAGCTTAGCCCTTAGAGGAATAATATGTAACTCTGACACCAAGCGTTCTATAATGGGTACTGCAGGCCAAATTCAAAACATTGGAGAGCTTTTTCCCCCCGCCCCCTCTTCCCTAGAGTTGATGTCTTGCGCACACTGAAGCTTCTGTGTTTAATCATCTCCGCATCAGTCTGCGTTCTAACCTCTCTCCAATTTCAGAAGCAGCTCCAATATTTATCCTAGTTTTACCACGTTTCTGCTCGTGGAGCTATTAGAAAAACGCTGAGGCTATTTAGGTCAGTTCACTTGCCCGCTTCCATCGCTGCAACACCTGGTGGTTTGACATTTGCCTTGCTAACTGAGGGGTGAGGGGCAAAACTGCATCTTCTCTGGTCCAAACAAATACAGACCATTCAGAACCAGAGGATATATTGACTGCTGCATTGTTGATAGAGAAGCCAGCACTTCAACATAACCTGTTTCCTTAATGTCTGATGATATAGTGAGATCATTTTATATTTTAACTATGTAAATAGCTCTTACATATTGAACCTTTAAGCATGAGGACACCACAGGCCAACTAAATGTTTCATCAGAACCAGAAAAAGATTATGTGAATTATGCAGACCCAAGAATTTCAGGAAGATTAATCTCCCTTATTTCAAGCCTGTCTCTGAATCACTCCTTAACTTTACCCTTTTTCTTATGACTTCATGTTTTCAAGCAAATGCAGCTATATAAGTCATGGAAGGTTGTCATTTTATCTCTGTGGCAAATGCCATCATTGGAGCACTAAAAGCCAGCAAAAAGCCTAAAATCCTGGCTTAACACTGCCAACCTGCCAAGCTCAGTGTTACAGGGGCACTGGCCCCTGTTGGCCCCTGCCTAGAACCGCCCATGCGAAGGAGTAGCGGGTCTACTCCGAGCTTCCCCTGGATATCTGAGCTCCTCACACTGTTTCTAAGGCTGAGACTATAGCCTACCGTTGGAGGAAATACATATCAGCAGTTTGTATCTGTGGTCTTATTCTTTCTCACTTCACATAGCTCATGAGCATAGGTGAGGGTTGGAACAAAGATCAACCGGTAAATCCAGAACTTTGCTTTCAGGCTCAGCACCCTACTCACCACAGCGGTTCAGTACAACGTCTGCATTACTGACAATGCTGAGCCATCCGTCTGTCAATCTCACAGTCCATCCTACCCTCACTTGTGAACAAGACCCTGAGATACTTTTGGCAAGGACTCACTCCTGACCCAGACGGAGCAATAAACTGATTTACCATTAGAGAGCCATGGCCTCGGACTTGGAGGTGCTGACCCTCATGCCAACTGCTTCGCACTCAGCTGCAAACCTCCCCAATGCCTGCTGGGGTTCCCTGCATGAGGAAGCAAACAAAATCACATCATCTGCAAAAAGCAGAGATGAGATTGTGAGGCCCCCAAACTTGAATCCCTCTTCCCCTGTGCCTTGAGATCCTCCATTAAAACCACAAACACAATCAGTATCAGGATGTGGACAAACTTTGGTCAGACATTGACTGGATTTCTCGTAGCAATGGCCCCGGGACCCCCGAGCAGAGGTGCTGCTTGTCAACAGGCAAGGCAGGCAACTGCTTGGGGCCCCAGACCAGTAGGGGGCCCCAGAGGGCTGTCAAAATTTAAACTAAAGCACTGACCCATAATGTGCAAATTTTGCAATGACAGTAGGAAACCTCCCTAAGATGGCCCCAACATACCGCATTCACTCTCATTGCCTTGTTCCCCCTGTAATCCGAGGTTTGTTCTATCACTGCCTAATGTGGATCTTATGGGATTTATTAACTGCATTCCAAGAAAGCTACAACCACAAACCTGAAAAAATGATCTGATTTACTGATTTACATTTAATGAGCATTTGGTGTTTCTTTAACAATCAAGCTACATTGAGCTGAAATGATCCTAAATTTAGAGACAAAATATCTGAAACACATTTCACTCTAAGTCTATTTTAGTCCATATCCACACTTAAATCCATTCATGCATTTAAACATGTTTGCAAATGCACACAATGACACGTAGTCAGTCTCTCACAAACACAAACAGACACACACACACACATACAAAAAAAAGGGACACATCTGCATAAGTGGAAACAGGGAACAGTTATGAAAGCAGACATGGATAATGGGAATTCTCTTTTTCTCTCACTGTGTCTCTAGTGTCCTGTTTCCTCCCACTCTTTCCTCTTCATCTGTTCCACATCATGTTTTCTGCTATCTCATAGTCTAGCTCTGCTCTCACTTTTCTCTGTCTCAGCCACTTATTTTGCAGTAATTAATGAAAATGGGTCTTAGCCAGCAGAAAAAAAAAACTGTGGAAATGAGCAACACTGTGAGTGCTGCTGATGCAGAGAGAGAGCAGATCTGCTTTGACACCCGACCATGAAAACAGCCAATGAAAGAGACTGGAGTGTGTGTGTGTGTGTGTGTGTGTGTGTGTGTGTGTGTGTGTGTGTGTGTGTGTGTCTCAGTATGTTGTCTCCTTGTAAAACTGTCAGAAGAGACTTGTTGCATTCCACTTTTGTCAGCAGAACACTGCAGCTCTTAAGCCTTATCAATTTCCTTTAACTGTGATCTGACCGTCTGCCAATCACGTGAACAACACACCAACACAAATCTAAAAACATCCATCTCATCCAACCATAAAGCACCAATCCATTGAGGAGGACTTCAAATAAAAGTCTAAGATACCATCATATAGCTTCTTTTGTCTCTTGTGTCTTTTATTTCTCTCTCTATCTCGCCCTGTCTTTCTGTCTCACTCAAAAACTGTAGAACACTCTCTGATTCACAAAAAAGCAAACACCACAATGAACACACAGAGACACACGTGGGTTAAATTTATTGATCACTGTGCACAGAGCCGAGGTCCACCGGGAGTCTCCAGTGATAAGCACGATTGATCTCACATATAGGCAGCAAAATACCAAGGAAACACTATAGTGAGATAATAAGACATGGAGGCTTTAAAAATAGAAAAAATGGCTCCCAAGAAAGAGCTAGTCCAATTTCAAAAGGGAAGCACACAAAGCTTCTTCACTGCATCCACTTTCAAATTGTCTGTAATGTGCTTCCATGAAGGTGGAGGACCAATAGTAGATAGGTTTGAAAAGAATGGTGAATATCAAAGCAGCACAGGGCAAATTAATATCCTTATATATCGTCCCTGGTGAGAGCTACTAATTACCCATAATAAAACCAATACTGTATCAATTATTCAGACTACTATTACAAGCAGTCATGTTGGATATTGCAAACAAACACCATGCAAAGCAGCTTTAGACCCTCCCGGTGAATGCCCATGCCATTGAAACTCCATGTCTCTAGTTCACAGACACAGACTCACTTTTAGATTCTGTAATGGAAAATAATAACTAAGGTTATTTCTTGGCTTGACTGAGTTACACCAGAGTCAGAAGATATGATGTGACAGTCTTCAAAGGTGATGAACTAAGCTTCTTTAGTCAAACACCACATAAATAATGTGAATATTTGAATCACTTTGTGCCTTTAGTCATGCAAAGTTAACACCTTCCCATAGTTTGTTTACACTTTCGCATTTGCTTTTTTTTTTTTAACACCAGAGGTTGGTGCTTCGTAAAACATGATGCTGTGCAGGACATTCCCCAGGATTCACCCTCTGAGTTAAATGACACAAAAGGATGTCCTCAGAAGGCTTAAACATTCAGCAGATATTTCACCAGATAGGCATCTATATCGGATGTGGGAAAAGTTTGAGTTTGAAAAGTTTTAATTGAAGAGTCGCTCACTCTGTGGCTCACTTTATAGAGTCGATCGTCTGTCAACCTGAAGGTCGGGGATTCAATCCCCAGCTCCTCTAGCTCCTGCAGGACCGGTGCTATAGGTGATATGTCCGAGGTGTCCTTGGGCAAGACACCAAGTTGGTCCTGCGACAATTTGATGACTTACAATATTGCAGAGTATTGCAATATGAAACAAGCAAATTAAAGATATCTATGTATCTGTCTGTCTGTCTGTCTGTCTTTAACCACTGATCTGCCTGCAGACAGTCGAGTTGTGCCTCACTGTCAGCCTCTTTAGTTGAAGTGGTGGATCACAGAAGCCAATTAACACCTCTGAGTATTTATAATTTAGAGTTAATTAGCAGTCAAAATGATTCATGAAAATTAAAGCTGATAGTGAATAGATAAATAGTAATAGTAAATAGATATCAAAGTACTTAAGACAAGAAAAGAACACCTCTTCTCCTCCCTCCTCCCTCCTCCTCTGTCTATCATAGCGACATGCATAGAAAAAAGCACCGCAGTCTTATGAATGACCTACTGACCCTGTGCAGACTGGGCTCTGCACCATCACTGCAGCCCACACACACATACACACACCAACACAGAACAGAGATAGAGTCCACTTTCAAATATGACACAGATTGAGACAGAGGAGGAAAACATGTAGCCTTCTTGTAAGCCTGGTACAGGAAAACAGGAAAATGAGGAGTTGGAAGTGGTCCAGGCTAGCCTGCCTATACAAGTCACACTAGCATGACAACAGGGCCTCCAACCATAAAAAGCCTACTGGAGCATAACAATCATCCAGCTCCCCCAAATCACCCAAATATGTCACTTCTATGCCGACAAGCATTCTGCCACTCTGAACGCTTCATCTTAATACATGGATGCTCCAAGTAATGTGGTGCTTTATCTTGTTTGGGCAAAGTCACTGGGCAGTACCATTTCATCAGGTTAATATACTCCTTACTTCCCAAGCACAGGCACACACAACGTCGCAATTCTGGCATTTGAATGTATGGTTAAATTAACGCATATGTTGAGGAGGCCATCCCAATATAGTATATTAAAAAAAAATTGGAGGGGGGAGGGCGTTATTGCATCCTTCTGGTAATATTGTTAGTCAACCGCTGAGTCAACAACATAATTGGAGAGATACAGTAAAAGAGGTTAGAACGAAGATGTCAAATAGACAGTTTTAGAAAATGAAGAAGGGATTGATTCAGTTTGGTTTAGAGTTGCTGCTGGTGTGTCTGTATCTCTGACTCCTTAAGTTGATGATGAATAGATTGCCTGTGTGTCTAGAAGAGAAAACCAGTTGCGTTGGAGGAATAAAGACAATGGAGACTAGATACATAGAAATATGTTTTGGCCTCATTAAAAAGTTACTTTGCTCTCGGAATGACAAAACTAGCTGTTTTTTACACTTCTGTTTCTAAGATGCAACCCCCACATCCTCCTGGCCTGTGTTGTTTTCATCCGGCCTGTTGTAAGTAGGCCTATATTTAACTCCTCATTGGGCTTTGCATTTAAATGTAGGCTACATAGGATCCCATGCTCTCCAGAATGTGGGTTTGCAACGTGACTGGTTCTCTCTGATTCTCCCAATAGGCCTACACCTAAAAAGACAAAAACAAACACCAGCCTTATTGTTCCCCTCTCTCTCTCTCTCTCTCTCTCTCTCCCTCTCTCTCTCTCCTCCAGAGACAGCCATGTTCTGATTAATTTAACATCAATCGATGCACCTATGCTTTTATACTCTTGTGTATATTCTGCTGTGAAGTCTTCTGATCAAAATCAAAGACCCTCATGATGTGTGCCTCTGTTGTATTTGAACTGGCAATACATCCTGCTCTTGTGTGTGTGTGTGTGTGTGTGTGTGTGTGTGTGTGTGTGTGTGTGTGTGTGTGTCTGTGTGTGTGTGTGTCTCTGTCTGTGTGTCTGTGCAAAAGAGACAGCCATGTTCTCACAGCCTCTTCGAGCCAGTAACCATGACAACAGGATGGCTGAGAGACACAGCTCAAGCTCAATTGAGGCCGGTGTCTTTCTTTTCCTCCAAAATAGACCTTGGTAGCATTTCAAGATCGACTTGTCCTCTTACAAGCAAAAAAAAAAGAAGAGGAAACGCTTTTCTCATTCACTCCTCGTCCGCGGGAGGGAGAGAGAGACAAAAACACACATGCCTCCGTAAAATCCCACGGCCCGCACGGTGCTTTTTCTTTCAGCCTTTATTAGCTCAACAAACGCCGCTGTCTTAATGCCTGCCGGTGCGGATGTGTACATTTCAACACACAGAAATAGGACACAGGACGCGAAACCTCAACGCAGCCTCCTTGATAAATAGCCTACTTCTGCTAGCTTCCTTAACACATTGAAATAATGATAGCCTGTCCAAGCATGGATTCTGAATCATGAATTGCCGGCTAAATATTTGTTGGCACTAACACAGCCCTACAAGCTCAAACATAAAAAAAACAGCTTTAACCTTAACCAGTAGAATAATGTGTCGACTCACCAGTAAAATGTGTTCAGTTGGAGGCTGGAAATAGGGAGTTGTATCGGCGGCGTGCTCTCCCACTGTCTCACATCTACACCGGGGAATAACACTAACAGACGGGCTCTTCTGTCCTTCCCAGCTGCCCCCCCCCCCCCCCTCTCTCTCTCTCTCTCTCTCTCCTCCGCGCAGGCTGGAAGGGCAGGCGCGGGAGGTCCAGGTAGCAGTACGCGGTTACTGTGTGAACTGATGAATGGATGGATGTCCAGAGGCGTCCTCATCCTCTCTGTGCTGGAGCCTCGGTGTGTTTGAATGGCAGATGAGAAATCCTAATTCCGCTCCTCGGACTGCTCGGGTGCACCACCACCTCTCCTGTCGTTAGCGCTGTTTGAACGGGACATGTTGATATCAGACACTGAAGCCTGCACAGACAGTTGTCTCTCTGTTATGATATAACCGCCAGACGTAGAATAGTGAAATATTATTCAAATCCGTTGGACTCTGACTTCACATGGTTTTGTTCCTGAAGTCCAGAGCTATACCCTGAGGTCTTTTCCAGAGTTTCAGGACGTTCTCAGAACAGAAGGATGGCTTTATCAGACATTTTACATAGAGATGTAAGATAGGCCTATCTACTTTGCCTAATTTGCTTTGGGATGCTGTTTGTGGGAACAGTTATCAAATCGACCCCAAAAAAAAGAAGAAACAATTCCTGCAGATGATTCACAGACTGTCAAATAGTGCGGTCCAAGGTCTAAAGTCCTGCAGCTGTCATATCCTGGATGTAGCATTGGTCATGCTCTGGTTTGGTTTAACTAGGAATTTTTGTCAGCAAGGGAATCTTCATCTATAAAGCAGTTATATCCTGTTTTTACTCGATGTTACTGTGCATGCTCAAAGTGATTAAAGACTAAACTAGTCTATAGCCTACCTAAAGTTAAGAAAGGCTCGTTCTTACATCATGTTGTGAAGCAATGTACTGCCAAAACAAATCTTAAACTCAGGGTGCATACAGAGTCATTTATGTTTCAGATATTAGCCTATGTATTATTTTTTGTATGGGCCTAATATATTTATATGGCCCTCATTTTGTAAGCCTACATGCAGGTCGCTGGAATAAGATGTGGTGTTCCAACAATACTGTCTTGACATAGAAAGTTATTGATGAATTGATTAAAGATCTTTGTGAGCTCGACCTTTTCTCCTTCCTTTGTGGCTGGGCTAAACTGTCATCACAGCTTATCCAAAAGAGAACCACACGTTATCAAACCACTGTAAAAAAAAAAAAAAAAAGACAAATGGTAGTGTGGACTGGAGACCAATGAATAGCTTCTAGCTTTGGCTTAGATTTCTGAGAAACTCTTCATTATTATTAGAATATATACTTTTAAGTATAACAGATATTTGTCTGTTTTAACTTTACTTATTTTCAAGCTGAGGTATGTTGGATCTGATTTGTGCTCAAGAGCATTTCAAACAAGGCAGGCTTTCAAAGATTTGTGATTGTGCTGTCAGAAAAAAAAAATCAGTCTGCTCAATACCTCTTATGATTAAATTGGGGTTTTTTTACATGGCAGGGATATCAACCAAATTTTCAAATTCTTGGTCTGATTGACCGATAAGAAGTCATTTTATCTGCCAGCATCAAATATAAACTAGACCATGTATCGTCTGTCCTTGACAAAGCATAGAGGACATTTTTCTTACTCTACCAGCTTATGCCCACAACTCATTTCCCGTCCGTTCCACTTGTTCTTTCACTTCACTCCTCTGACATGTAAAACCACATGTATTGTGTTTTAACCATACAGTGAGTGCAGTGTTTTGATAATGTCTTACTGGTTTCCCTCAAGGTCATAAACAGAAGCACAGCAAACAATGGCACATATGGTTCTCCTTTGTCTGCTGCAAAAGTGTTTCAGTGTTTTTTAAGGGTACTTGAACACATCCTGTGCAATGAACACTATAGCACCAAGTGTTTATGTAATGTCTGCATTGACTTAGAACCTAAACCTCCCAACCAGTGATCTGCAATGATCAATATCACTCAAGGAGACAAAAGAGGGGGGGGGCTGAAGAATAATCTATAAAAGAAGAAGAGAGAAAAAGGGAATTAAGAAAAGAGAAATGGATAAAGCAGGAGCTGGGATGTGGACAGAACAAAAGAACGTGGTGTGTGTTTGAAGACAAGGCGAGGAGAAGGTTACAGAGGCAAGGCGTAAAGTGAGACAGGTGGAGGGGAGGGGGGTAAAGCCCTGAGAGGAGAGAGGCGGGGGCAACAGAAGGTTGAAGATGACAAAGAGTTTAAAGGATGCACAGATGACCGGAGAGAGGGTGCATGGTGAAAATAGTTTAAGGGAAACCCACTGCAGACGCAATGTCAATCCTAATTACTAAATTATTAACCTGCCTGGCTCCCCTCCCCCCTGAGGCCACACGGACACACATGCACACACACACACACACACACACACACACACACACACACACACACATGCACTCACTTCTTCATGTTCTCTCCCTCTACTGTGTCCCATGAGAGGCGGAGGATGGATGGAGAAATGAAGAGGTGTGTCTGCAGCTAAGTGACATCTGCAGGGCTGTGATGGTAAGCAATGGGTTGGGAACACTGAAAATCCCTGGTGTGACAATGAGAGGGAGGCAGGAAGGGGAGGGACGAGGGAGGTCATTTGTGTAGAGAAAAGCTGACAGCTTGCGTTTTGCTTTGCTGGACTGGGTGGTATCCCGTTATGGTGCACATTAATGTGCTCAGCCATGGTGTCAAAGTATTATTTAGAATGTGGGCCTCCATGCATGCATTAACCTGTGTGTGTGTGTGTGTGTGTGTGTGTGTTTGTTCAAATGTTCAATCATTAGGTGTCCTGTGATTACATTTGTGTGACTGTGTGTGTGCATAATGAAGCAGGTATTGATAAATCAGTATGATGGAGTGAAATGGTACACAAACTGAATTTGGCACTTTTCTTATCTTCTAATCTCTCAAAGCACTTTCACACTAAACGTCACATTCACACACTGATGGCAGAGGATGCTGGGTCAAGCTGCCATTAGTATAAACCAAAACCATTCATACACATTCACACGATGCTGGCTATGCCATTTGGAACAATTTGGGGTTCAGTCTGCACGTCTAGTGTCAGCTAACCGTTACTCTTACGCTTAAAACACGGTCAACACACAAACACAGTCGCCTGAGAGCACAAGAGAGAGTGCTGCTGGGCACACTGATGACTCTAATCAAACAAATAGACTGCAACCTTCCAATCCAAAATGGAGACATATGGGTAAACCACTTCTCAAATCTCCCTGGCCAAATGAGGGCATGAGGGTCTGCTGTACAAACTGTTGGGAAGTGGAATTGGGGGGAAAACTTAAAACATGATAATATCAGTGTACACAAACAACATGTGTGCAGTGAAGATTGCCAAAAAAAAGAAGACGCTCAAAATGCCAGAGCATTAGACCGGGACAAAGCTTAATTCCACCCCTCTTTAACATTTACATCAATGAATTGGCAAGGGCATCAGAACAGTGTTCAGCAACTGTCATCAACATGTAAGACAATGAAGTCAAGTGCCCACTGTTCATAGATGATCTGGTGCTCCTCTCTCCAAGAAATGGCTACGGCAGCACCTTGAAGGCGTGTTGATATTTTGTTTCTAGGATGCATCTTGGACAATTCTGCATCGATGCAGTGACAGAACATAACCAGTTATTGCATATTTATATTCATATTTATCTGACGTCTTGTCTTCACTGATGAAAATAGAAGCCATGTGCAGTAAGAAAATCAAGGATGCAACTGATCGGGTACTGAGGCGTAGAACTGAATTTAGTCAAAAAGTGGCGTCAATTAGAGGCACACGTTCCTTGAACAAATTACCATCACATGTCAGGGATGGTGAGAACTACCTTACCTTTAAAATGTCTCAAACTTTGGTTAAAAACAAATCAGGCATGTACTCATATACATAATATCTATCCTCCCCTTCTGGTGCCCGTTCCCGAGGGCCTCTGGCTCATCATGCAATTTTAATGAGCTAATTGTATGTGGGACTGTCATTTCTTATGTGACAACTGTGTTCATTCTGGTGTCCCTGTGAGTCCCTGTGAGTTATTTTGTATAATGATCTGTAGACTGTCCTTTGAGGTATCCTGTTACTGTAAATTAGTTTGATGATTTTTTTACCTGCCTGAGGATTACGGATGAAGTTTAGCTTTTGTGCTAATTCCGACATATTTACATACAGTATATGCTGATATGTTGATTAATGAGCACTGTCCTTATTAAGAGAAAAACAGGATAGTTACCCACTTTGCCTAATTTGTACTTTTGAAAGCTTAACAAATTATTTTTTAATGTAACAGCAGGTTAGATGCAATCTTGCTTAAATAAACACATTTTCCCCCGACAGTAAGACTAACACTTGTCTAGTAGACTAGATCAGGGGTTCCCAAACAGTGCTAGAGATTGGGGACCCCAATTGTTTTACATGTTTTTGGAAGGAATCCAATAAATGAACAGTGTCTCCCGACCCACACTTTGGGCTCCACTGGCCTGGTTAATGTTGATTGATTTTACATAATGGTTTCATTGACAATAACGACTTAGATTGCTAATTTTTTACAAGTTAGTGACACTTTAAGAGTATTTTTTTGTATTCAGAATCTACAGCTTAAAATTAAAATAGATAAATATAGAGATTCATATAGGGCTCGTATGAAAATGAAAACAATCACCAAACAATCAGTTTTTATACAACTCAAACTCCAGTATTTCTGTGAATTTCAGTAAGGAACACTCTCATCAAAAATGGAAAAATTTTATTGCAAAAAATGGAAATACAGTTTTGATTGGCTTTAAATGTTCTGCTCCCTGGTTTTGCTGAGCAGCATGCCACAGCTTTCCAGGGTGCACAGCTCTAAACACCCCCAAATGGGTGAACCAAAGGTTTGAGGCAGAAAGGAGGGGCTTCAGTGGTGGAGGCAAAGCTTAGCCAGCAGCAGCAGAGTGTGTGCATCATTGGTGTAGCAGAGATCAGTGAGATGGAAGTTGGGTTTAAATGGACCTGTTTAATTTGAATCGTCTTTTAAATCTGCCAGTTTGTCTCTATAATATTCAATAAACAACATCAATATATCAAACTTAAGGGCTAATCAATGAGGTTCATGTTCGAGTTTTGCTTTCACACATTTTGATTTGGCAACATGCAATCATGTTATATTCTCTTTTTCTAACATCTGCAGCCATCTCAACCTGCAATACCCCTGTGCTGCAGCAGAGGGTGCTGTGTATGCACCATTACCATTTGAATGTTCCCACGTGACCTATTCTCCACGTGGTTCCCAGATAGTGACACTAAGAAGACGGGACTTTCCCATTCACACCGTAATATTTACAGTCTATGATTCACACACAGATACTTAGGCCTCATGTCTCATCTGTAGTGTGTTGCCATAGAGAGCTCACTGTTTTTGTTTTGCTCTGGCAGACCTGACCTTGACACCAAAGAAAGGGTAAGAAAAGGTTTGTGTTGGTGTTCATACAGGTCCATGTTTCCACGTGTCTTCTAACAAATATAAAGACAAGGGCATGATAAAGTGAAGACTCACTTTGACTAGTTTAGCCTACATTAATGTGCCTTATTAAAATGTTTAGGGCTTTAAAACACCTTACTGAAGCCTATGTCTAGAATTAGTTTAAGGGAAGTTGACATCTAAAGCTAATTTTAGGTTTGGGAAATAAACTGACCTCAAGTTTCAGTTGAGCATAAATTATCAGATGTAAGGTTTAGTGTTAATGTTGGATTGATGAAGTAAATAGACTCATATCAGAACAAGCTCTGCTTGAAATGTGTGTGTGTAGACCTTGAGCTTTTTGCCCTGATACCAAATACAAACTTAAAACAGACGATGTCTGGTATCACTGACCTCTTGGTATTGGTGGAAACCCATTCGTGTTTACAAATGAATGCTGTGGTTTCATTTGCGTAATACGAACTTTAGTGGAAGTTGAGGCTTCTGATGTGACCACTACAACTCAAACCAACAAGTGTTTCCAAGGTTTTGATTAAACTGTATCATTTTAATAAAATGTATAACCCTGAAATAGAAGGAGAATTGATGGACCGACTTCAAAATACCTGAAATTATGTTAAGGACCAAGGACTTAGATACAAGACACAAGAGTAGATTTATAGAGTTTTTTATTTTTATTTATTTTACCCTCTCAATGAAAACTTAACCTACAAACCAAACTATAAGAACAAGGTCTGAAAAGAGTTAATTTAAATCTAATAAAGTAGACAAACCACAAGGTGTGAACTTAAACACAGACCTAACACATGAGACAAAAGAAATGGATAGTGGTTTGGCCAGACCAAATTAAAAACAAGGGGTAAACAAAATGGACACTAGTAAAACTGAATACTAAGCACATTTAACAAAGCACAACCAGCTGGGCTAATGCGTTTTGGATCACCTGCAAAGGTTTGAATGTGCCTGCAGGGAGACCCTGAGTTTGTTGGGCTCAGAGGAGCAGCTGGTGGAAACCTTATCTGTAAAGAACGAGGCAAACCTGGTGGTGTGAGCAGAGTGGAGGATACAGGAGGAGGTGGATAGAGGTACGAGTGAAATGCTGAAAACAGATGCAGAGATGAGTGGGCATTGCTTAAGGAGGCAAGTGGACTCCTGCATTTACACCTTCATCTCTCTGCTGCTGTGAGTCCTTCCCTTTGCAATGCTGACCTCAGGGAGCCATGGATTGTGGGGGGGAGCAGAATGTGTTTAAAGCCTCACAATCCTGATGTGGAGGCATGGTAGCCAAGATCTTCTTAGGGACGGTACATTTAAGTGGTACGTACATGTAACCACTGGTGGTGGAGCTTCAGGGAACTCAGGTAAGGACGGAAGAGAGAATAAAAAAACGGATCTGACGGATGTAGGGCTTACAATAAAGCTGTTTTCACATATACACTCCTGAAAATATCTAGATGATTTCAGGAGGATTGCTCCGGATATTCTCCCGACCTGGCTATTCACACATGCTCCTCACAGCTGGAGACTACCCCTGATAGAGAGTCGGAAGTAGAAGCAACAGATTCCGCTATACGATGCTATAATGAGAATATTGTGTGGTTTGGCGGAATCACACTATCAACGAAAGAGCAGAGAAGAACATAATGACTAGCAGAAAACTTAATGCAGCCATTTAATTACGTGCAAGGAGATCATAGCGGTCGTGGGCAGACAGTCTCTCCCCCCCCCTCCCATTGGCTGAATTCTCCGTAAAATATCCTGCTGCGTTCTCACATCAGCCCGGGACTTGCTGCGGAAAATATACTAGGCTGGCAGGAGAAACTCTGGGTGAAATCCGAGCGAAAAATTTGCCACAGCTCCTCAGAGAAATATCAGGAGTCTTTCAGGAGTTTTTCTGCGAGTGTGAAAGCCCTTTAAGATTAGCTGTGGAGCAGTCCTAAGCTAGTGCAGTGCCAAAGTACTAAGATGTAGCATATCCATATTTTACAGACTTGTAAGATAAAAGTGTTCTGCATTCATCAAGTACACATTAAGACAGAGCAACACATAAAAGTCAAAAAGGTGCAGCTCGTGTTCATTTCCTGTAAAAGTTCCCAGGAGGAAACACCCAGTTGTGACAGACCGTGAAGTTAAGAGAGCGATTAGTCATTTGAATTGAAAAACACTTATTATTAATTGTTCCGAGCATTAATTGCTCGGAGGAATGTGACTCACATTTAAAGCACAGACTCCTCTGACCTGGTAACAACGAGCAAACACTCAACAATGACTGCTGCTGTGATAAGGATGTCAACAACCTGTTGACGGAAAATACCGGTCGGATAAATATCCTGATTCCTTCCTGCAAATGTGGTGTTGGAGGAAGAAAAGAGGAAGGGGGTGGGGTTGGGGGGGGGGGGGGAGCACAGCTTAGCAGAGACTGTGGATCAGGTAAAAATAAAACAATGAATGCAAAAATAAAGACTGAGAATCCCTCACATTCATTCACACAAGCTGTCACAAATGAGTGTTGAAATGGGAACACTCTGGAAACATGACACTGGAGTTATTTAAAGAAATGGATACACAGTGAATGGACAGAGACAGGATTTTAACCTGACAATAAATAACTAACATGAATTGATGGGGGGGGGGGGGGGGGGGGGGGTGTCAATGAAAGAAGATCAGAAAGTGAGAGAGAAAAAGAGGAGGAGAGAAAACAAACGAAAGCAGTGATGTCACTACGTCCCACTTCTTTCCTCTACAAATGCAGCAGAGCAGGGCTGAGCCTGCATACCACTGCTGCTGACGACTAACCTGCTCCCACACAAACACACACACTCACACACACACACACAAAGACACACTGTGCTCTCTCACGTCACACTCACTCAGCATACAACACTCAAAGAGACGCTGAAACTCAAACCAGAGAGATGCTACCAGCTGGCAGCCACTGAGTAAGTCCACTTCTCTCCTCTTTGTTATTCTTTCTCTCTCTCTCTGTCTTTTTGTTTTGTTTTGTTCTAGCCATTCTACAGGCTGCCTAAGTTCATTAATCTCTCACACTCTCCAACTATGTTGTGAAATGGCCCGTGTTTTCTCAGAAAGAGGCTTTTCAAACCTTTCTCTCAGTATGCCATGCACATGCCTGATAGCTTTTCTTTCTTCCTTTTCTCTGCATATGAGTGGAGGCAGTAGAAATCTCAGACCTATTTGCATCTTGGTGCTCGGCCAGAGTTATGTTTTTGGATTTTTTTCTTCTGAAAAGCAGAGTTTATGTTTATTATCCTTATGTAATTGACATTTTGGGTTGTTGATGTCTGTGATTCCTTTGGAAGCTGTGCGGTCTGATTTGAATATTCCTGTTGAGCAGCTGTGCCAGAGCTGAAATGTGCACAGTTATTTATGGATGAGGAGATTTAATGGAGGTACATAACTGCTTTGTATGCTTCTGTCAGAACAATCAGGAAGTATTGAAATGAGTGGGCAGTCTGGTCCAGTGATTTTATATTGCTGTTAATCACAGTCAGAGCCTTTGAGGCATTTACAGCTTTACAATATGAAACATCAATGAAAACACTCCCTCCTCCTATCTTTAGAGAAGAACATGACCAATAATGTATCCCAACCCAGCTCTGAATCAAGTGGAACAGATTAAAACAAGGCTAAAGTTATGTTTATTTCAAACAGTAGCTTTTAGAAATAGTAGATGATAGTTTAGAGCAGTGGTTCTCAAGTGGTGGGTCAGGACCCAAAAGTGGGTCGCGGTCCATTTGTGTGCCTGGAAAGAAAATGGTGTTAAAAAAGTCCATGAAGTGCTTTTGAAACATGTTTGTTTTATTCCATTTGTTTTGTTCTGTCACATGTTTTGTACAGTCAGAGATCCAAACTGCACATTTTTTCATGAAGTTAATCTGATTGGTTGAAAAATAGCAAACAAATTGGGTCGCAATTCTTCTGTGAAGGAGTTGGTAGTGGGTCCCGAAGCTAGACCAGCTGAACCACTGGTTTAGATAAATATGAAGTTACAACTAAACCGTACAGATATAGATGAAGGATTTAAAATCACTTTTGTTTCCAGAAGTTTGACAGTGTTACCTTAAATCCTTCATCAGCAGGAAGATGACAACATGCTTATTTAACCGCTCAGTTCAGGCTGAGGTTTTTTTCAAGCACATGTTCTGGTGTGCATTTTTTATCATTTGACAACCTCCAACCTGGCTTTGTTTTTAATTAGTGCGTTATTTTTCATTTCTCAATGTAAGCGATATTCACATCACAAAGTCAACAACAACAAAGACCACACAGAAAAACAAGACGGAACAACCAAAGATAAAAGACTGAGCTCAAAGGATGATATGTGACTTCTTCTCCTGTCTATTGTATAATAATAATAACTTTTTTCACCTACAAGCCCTATAGGCTCTCACTACATTATTGCATAAGTTTCAATAGTTTGCACAGGGAGGAGACTGCTTTGTGTTTACTTGTAGATATAAGGTGGAAGTTCCTTTACTGGGGTTTTGTTCTTGAAAGTTCCTGCACTAGGTGTAACTAAACTGGTGCTGTTGATATATTTGTGCCACCTACATTGATAACGAGCTGGGAAAAGAAAGGTCTGAGCGGTGTGTTGAAACATGAGGGGCCGTGTATATGAGAGAGAAACAACTAATGCTGCTCACTATCTGTGCCTGTTACACTCAGATAGCTGATGTAGTGTGTGTGTGTATGTGTGTGTGGGTGTGTGTGTGTGTGTGTGTGTGTGTGTGTGTGTGTGACCTCTGTGTTCCTGGCAGTGTTTGAAAGCACACCAGCGTTCTCACTGCCAACTGTATGCAGAGTAAACACTGCACACAAAGGTAAATACATTTGGCATTGTGGGCTCATATGCTGAAACCTATTGTGTTAGATGTTAGATCAGGAATGAACAGAGAGTTAAAAAACAACTCAGTATAGATATAATCACTCTCTCTCTATCCCCTTCCCTCTCTCTTCTGTGAGTCTTTCTCTCACTGTCAAAAGCTTCAGAAACAGCAGTCGATCCTGACACTTTGTGCCTTCCACTCCACAGAGCCTGACACACTGCACTCAGGAAGTACACTTGACAAAGGACACGAAAGTGACCTCCTGCACTTAGACGGCACCCGATCCCACATCCTTCAAAAAAAAAAGGGAACCCGACGCAAGAAAAGGGAGTGATCATAACGTAGTGCTGAAACACGACCCATTCAGCTGAGAAGAAGACGAGTGGACGGCTGTCTCTAGTGCCTGTGGAGAAGAAGCAGCATGCTAGCAAAAATCCTTGAGGACATGTGGGTGGAGCCGGAGGTGCTTGAAGCCCTCAATGAGGAGCAGAAGAGGATCCTCTTCTTGAAGATGAGGGAGGAGCAGGTACGCCGCTGGAGAGAGCGCGAGGAAAGGGACGAGAGGGAAGGAAGAGACAATGCCAACACCAGGTCAAAGAAAGGTAGAGTGCAACACCGGCCTTGCTTCCTTTAGTTAGTACATTAATGAACTAGTACACATAGAGAGCACACTTCTCATGTCCAACACTAAAGTACAAGTATGATACGAAACATAGAGCGAAACATAGTTTTGTATCAGGAGAGGGTAAGATGTCTTGGAGTGTGACCTTTTTACAAACACTGAAATAACTCTGGAATGAAGTTAAACTACCAGCTTCTCAAACATGGTGTCATTTCTTTCCAGTAAATTAGTGTCACAATAAAATTGACGTTAACTCTTCACCATCCATGTATTAAGATAAAAACGACTGTAAATATTAATGGATGAAGCCTGAGTGACATCATCCATCTGTTACTGAAGGAGGCTCATCAGCAGCAGCCGCCATGCTGGATATGCTGTCTCACCCTAACTTTCAGTCAACCTAACAACAGGCTGAGAGCTGGAGCTGAGGCGGGTTTAAAGCCTCTTGACAAACCATTACATCGTACTAACCTATCAATCACGTCAGCTACGCGCCTATGGATAACACGTATCGTTATCAAAATCAAAACGGAAGCGTTATAAAATAATTCACCCCCCATACAGTGTGTTCCCATGAGGACAATAACTAATCAGACCTATTTAGTTTTTTGAACCAGGCTGTAAACATGTTTATTTCTGCTGTAAAAACGTCTTTCTTGGCTGTGGTGTGTATGTGACTTCCAGTGTTTCTGGAGCCAGCCTCAAGTGGACACTCGATGAACTGCAGGGTTTTGCACTTCCTCATTGGTTTAATTTTTCAACAGCGGAGGTTGTCGCTTTGATAAAACATATAAACCTCTCTCTTTAAGTAGAAGGAGTGAGATGTAAGAATAATTCAACTCTGATATCTGACAGATGGTTAGCGTAGCTTTAAAGTCTTGGAATAAAAGTGACACAGGAGGCTTTCCTAACTTTAACGGTGACACGTTCCATCAGCCACCTGCAAACTCACCGTGCATCATGTTTATTTTGTCTTTACAGAAAAAAATCACAAGGCATGTACATATCAAGTCCATGTTTACATGGATCATTTGTCAGGACGGTGACTTCCTGATGTATCTGTTATAAAACCCTGATAGATGTTCTTCCTGGCTTTATGCTCAGCAAAGACACAAACAGCCTTTTTACTGTTCAGTGTCTTAATCTGAAAAAGTTATCCATACCCTTTTGATTTCAGAAAGTCATTCAACCAGAGTCTTTCTCACAGTGTCAACATTTGTATTGTTTGTAAGTTCTGATACAAACTGTTTTCTAGTAGAGATCATTACATTTGATTGTTATAATCTTAGTTTTACATCCTGGTAGCCACCAAGACTTTGAAGAGTATTAACAATCTTCACATTTACTGTTTTTCAGTAATTCATTCATCAAAAATAACAATGAGAAAAACCTCAACAAAGAGATTTCATTGTTAACAACTCCCACACATTTGGCCACTACTCAAATATTCAGTTTTAATCTGGGAAGCTGGTGGGGTCATTTTGATGTATGATATTAGTGTTTCTAAATCCTGACCCTGTTTGGTCATTAAAGATGCCACTCACATTAGAAAGGCCACTTACTGAGCTATGAGTGTTTTAAAACTCTGAGTTAAACCTCATGTGAAAATCAAAGGTAGTATTGATGGTATTCATTTACTGTATGTTTGCTTAACACTTACTTTACACACTCACACACACACACACACACTCACACACACACACACACACACACACACACACACACACACACAGGACACGGGGGGTATACATTTATAATAGTTCAAAGTAAGCACATTATTACTCTATTTCCAAGTCGCTCCAGCTCCTTAATGTGAATCAGATATCTTCTAACCTCTGAGAGCCGATGATACACGCCGTGTGTCCTAACACACTCTCTAGTGTTACTGGTCTGATTCATGTTTAAATTACACCTGAAGTGTCGTCTGACTCGTTCC
Source organism: Labrus mixtus (assembly GCF_963584025.1). Lineage (NCBI taxonomy): Eukaryota > Metazoa > Chordata > Actinopteri > Labriformes > Labridae > Labrus > Labrus mixtus. The sequence continues at coordinate 25,616,586 of NC_083621.1, forward strand.
TCAGACCTGTCTTGACGATTCATTCTACACACGAGATTTAGTAAGCGCTGTTGTTTGGTGGTTTGGGGCGTTGCCATGCTTTAAACCAAATATTAAGTTACCTTCTTTGTTTACCCAATCTCTGCCATGTCACCGGAGCTGTCTGTGTGTTTGGGTTACACAACCTAAGATCCAGTTAGTCTTCTTTCATTCTTTGTTCATTCTACATCACAGTTTCAGTTTAGGGGAAACACTTTCTGTGACATCATAAATTACCTTTATTTCTTGTTCACATATCTATGAGAGGAGCGTGTGAACATAAAGGTGTGCTGCACAGAGACCATGTCTTATTTCAGATTTGGTCTATATTCTACGGTGGCTGGGAAGTGCAAAGCAAAATTACAAATGTGAGACAAATTTACATGTTGAAAAACACATTTACATTTATTTTTTTTTACTTAGTTTTTATTCATTTTTCTCATCAACAACAGTACAATATGAATTTTTAATTTTTTTCCTCTTTCCAGCTGTTTAGTTACATTCGGATATTAAGCCAGCAGAAATAGATTACAAAAGTAAGATACAAATCAAAATGTCCACTCCAAAGAATATACATATACACAATAATACACATAAACAAACAAGTACATAAATAAATGTTCATAAAAGTAGAGGAGAAATGAAAATCATAAATAAAAGTTGTAATCATAAAGAAATCAATTCTAATCCACTCAAAGATATCACGTGTCAAAGTACAGGTGCGAAGTCAACCCCAGGGAAAAATGGTGCATGGTCTTGGTCAGCGCCCAAATTAAACAACACTCTCTATTGCATTAGTAAAGCCAGTACAGGTCTCCATCTTGTTGTGAACGTTTCTTTTTGGAGTCTTAATTGGTATGTAATTTGTTCCATTTGGTAAATGTCCCAAACTTTCTGGATCCATATATTGTAAGTGGGAGGGGGTTGGTTTCAACCAGCGTATCGTGATACATTTACATTTTATAAAACAAATTTACAAGATGTGAAACACTTTTAAAATCGATGAGACAAATTTACAAAGGACAGAATCTTGACAAAATGGGAATGTACCAAATGTCGGAAGTGACACGGAAGTGATGGAGTGAGGGGTCATTTTGTTTGTTTTGTTTTTGTCGCGGTACATTCCCTTTCCGTCAAGATTCTGTCGTTTGTACATTTGTTTGGGGACAGGTAAAAGTGTTCTGCCTCTTGTAAATTTGTCTCAGCGATTGTAAAAGTGTTTCACATCTTGTAAATGTGTTTTGTCCTTGGTAAGTGTTTTTGGTTTTGTAATTTTGTTTCATAAAATGTAAAAATGTTTTTCCAAATGTAAATTTGTCTCACATTTTGTGAAAGTGTTTAACACTTTGTAATTTTGCTTTGCACTTCCCAGCCACCGTAATATTCAATGTACGCTCACATAGCGGGTCACTGTATTCAAACTCAAGATGTTCCAGGAAATATGAACAAAAACAAAGCTGTTACTGCAAGCTGGTTTCTGACAAATCTGTGCTGTGAGTCAAGACTTCTGTTTAAACCCCACCTTAACCTGTGCTGTCATGGAAAGCACCTGTTATTACATGTTGGCGAGTGGGGTTTATTTATGCTCCTTGTGTCATAGGGAGGTGGAGGTGTGGCTTAGACATTCTCATTCTTAGAGCTTTCAGAATAAGTTTTCCTGCCAGGAGAAAAATAGAAACAATTGTCTTGACTCACAGCACAGATTTGTCAGAAACCAGCTTGCAGTAAAAGCTTTGTTTTTGTTCATATTTCCTGGAACATCTTGAGTTTAAATACAGTTACCAACTAGCGTACATTATATATAGACCAAATCTGAAATGAGTCCTGGTTTCTGTGCAGCACACCTTTATGTTCACACTCTCCTCTCATAGATATGTGAACAAGAAATAAAGGTCATTTATGATGTCACAGAAAGTGTTTCCCCTAAACTTAAACTGTGATGTCATTGAAAGCACCTGTGATCACACGTTGGGGAGCGGGGTCTATTTATCTTATCTGTGTCATAATGAGGTCATCATGAAACAACTAAAAATGAACCAACTGAAATAATCTAAATATACTTCATATACACCACCACTCTAAAGGTTGTACACACAGCAGTTACAGTATAATCAATAATAGAGTATACTCTATTATTATAATAAAGCTACTGTAAGCTGTAGCACAACTACTGATAAAAGGGTTTTCCTTTAGTTTAACTATTTTCCACATTTTAAAATAATAGTCGGTATTAAAACAATAAAAATAAAACATTTCATTTTTGTTCTGTAAAGAAATGCAGACATACAGAATTCAGTGCATTATGTTAAAGCACACCATTTCTAGATATCTAATGAATCCTGTATTCTTTTACCTTACAATGCCTGTTCAGGCTTAGGATTGGTCACAGCGATTCAGCTTACAAACAAACAAACACAAAGAATGTGAATTGCTGGTATTAGCAGTAATAATCCTTACTTTGGTCAGCATCCAGTTTACAAGAGTCCAAATGTGCAAACGAGATTTAAACACAAACAAACATCAAAATGAAAAGACCTCTGAGTTAAGACGTGTATATTTCATTCCTCATAGGTGCATGCCTTGGTTTACACAGGCCTCAGTTTCCAGTACCAAAAAAACAGAGTTATGTACAACATTGAACAAGTGGGAGGAAGGCTGGTTCTTCAGTTTCATCCAAACGTTCTTTAATACTTTTTATTGTCACCATGTCTCGACATACAGTATGCATATTTTATACTCAATGTAAAGATGACAATATAGTTACATTTCTTTAAGTGAAGTGAAAAGGTGTGTACCTTAGTGACAGCTGGAAATATTAAAGGAAATAACACAACAGAAGTAATAACAACAACTTCAGTACAGATACCTGTTTATTTAACTAGAGTCCCTCCATCAAGGTTTTCTCTGCTTCCTCTACAATATTTAAAAAGCTACAGCAGAACGGACAACCCAACAAATGAGTTTATATCAAATGAAAGAAGAAGACGAAGAAAAGATCAAACTGTTGAGAGAAGAAGAGGAGTTAGATAGAAAGACAGATGTGGAAAGGGTTGAGTAAAAATAATAAATGAAGAAGAATATGATGTTAAAAAACCTGTAGAGAATAGAGAACCTTACTTAAGGTAAGGTTTGTGCGGTGCTCTCCTAAATGACTGTCTATAAATCTATAATCTATGAATCTATGAAGTGGTATTGTTATTAGTAAAATTAAAACACAGCATTATAAGAGAATGAAACCATAACCATACCGTTATCGATATACTACGATCAGTTGTATTCATTTTTCAGTGAGACACAATGAATTGATTAGTCATCAGACAGACAGAGGAAATGATCAGCAGTAGAGAGAGCAGTGAGTGTCGGATGAGGTTCCTGGAGCTCTATAATTATAGGACAGCACCACCTACTGGAGAAAAGTCAGAACAACATTTTAAGATGACTGCTTTTCTCTGAATCTGTGTGAGAGGGGAAAACAATCTGCTGCATGCTTAACAATCCTGTTCTTTCTCTCAATCTTATCCCCCCCTTCCCCTTCCCTCCCCTTCCCTCCCTGCTCACAGCGTACAATAAACATGTGAGCTGGCTGCTTGGTCGGGATGGAGACGTGAGCATCAGTGTGATCGGAGAGGTGGACGAGTTCAGGTCCTCCAAACTCCTCCAGAGCCTCTCGAACAACAGGTAGAAACCGAACACACAAAGTTTGTCTCATGGCAATAACATCAAATCTAGTAAGAAGTATTCAAGATGTCTTTGAGGCGACAAACATATTCTATTGGACACAGAGCCACTTAGTAATGCAGCAGTAGGCAGATTAGAAATGAGTGATGTTAATGTTGAATTTAAAATGAAAAAAAAAGATTTACTCCATGTTTGTTTGTACAGGGACAAGTATGATGTCACACCCTACAGAAGTAATAGTCTGAACTAATTTACAGATACCCATCACACATTGTTCATCATGAGGTTAAATCTATCTTTTCAAAAGAACTAGAGACTGAAACAAAAATGTCCTGAATGCCTCACATGTAAAATGTATGTTAGTCAGGCCTCACCACACATCAGTAACACATTGTGAGCTTTTAGTCTTGTGCACTCTAACAAAATGTTTAGGAGGTTTCATTGTCATTTGCATAAGGACTTTGTTTCTTTGAATGATATAAAGACAGCTCTGTCAGCCAGATCAACATGTTGCTTAACACACATGTGAAAACATCTACAGAGGTTCATCAAGCTGCCATTCCTTTCAGCTGATTACATAACTCTGATTCACTTTGATAAGATGAACAATGAACTAAAGGATTTCCGTCAGCATGCCGTCTTCTTGTTCCAACTGGAGTCTAGAAGTTATTTGCCGTATGACTTGCTTCAGCAGTCGATCCTGTGTGTCTGTCTGTCGGGCTAAAAATGGACGTCTTTGTCATTCAGGGTCCGCAGTGATGATGTGATCGGCATCCAGACAGCCGACTTGCAGCCGGGGAGAGACGGCCAGCAGCTTTCTGATGTGAGCGTGAGTTATTGTGTTATGCGTCAAGCGGCAACCTTTGGAGTTGAAAAAATGAAGCCGATGCGGAAGTCCAAATTCCTGCAGTTTGTCAAGGGTCCGCTTGAGGCTGGCTCCAGGAGACCAGGAAGTCACATACACACCAAAAACGCTCATTTTTAAAGTAGAAATTTACATGTTTACAGCCTGGTACAAAATAAAGAAAGAGGTGTGATTAGTTTTTGTCCTCATGGGCACACACTGTATGTAGCAAGAATGTTTTTATAACGCATCCGTTCTGATTTCATGAACGATGTGTGTTATTCATAGTTAGGCTGAGACAACATTTCCAGCATGGCGGCAGACGCTGGTGAGCCTCTGGAGCCCCCTTGAACTCCCCAGATGGGTGACGTCACTCAGGCTGCGTCCATTATATTTTACAGTCTATGGTTTGCATGAGGCTCTGTAACAAGGAGCACAGAAAATTAAAAACAACGTGTCATATTATTAAATGGTGTCTCGCACACAGGAGGACCCCGCCTCGCCAAACAGTCAGCCATGTGAAGAAGACTTGGACTCCTGCAGCGCCGATGATGACCTGAAAGACCGAGCTGAGGACAGCGATAGTGAGTCAGGTGGCAGCTCGGACAACCACAGCGAGTGGACCCTTCTCTACAAGCCCCATTTTAGTAGCCATGGCAACCAGCCGTCGCTCAAAGCCCAGCTGTCAGGCACAGAGATGGTCGGCCAAAAGGACAGAGGTGACAAAAGAAAAGACAAATGTGATTTATGTGTGTTTAGGGTGAATGTCAAAGTCTATGATATTCAATATTTGTATTCTAATCAGGTCAAAATAGAAACACCAACACATTCATGAACATTTTTTATATTTCACATAATAAAATAAAATAAAAGATGGGGGCCGATAAAACCTAAAAATGATACTGCATACAAAATAAGGTATGCAAACCAAAATAAATAGCAATAGATTGGCTTCTTAAAACGTAAACAATAGCTACCCAAGCCTATTCTTGATACAGAATAATCTGTCATTTGTACTGTGACGAATGATGGTGAAAAAGATTCATTTGATCTTATTCTTTTAACTGTCCAGGATGAGTCCGACAGTCATTAGCACGATGCTTATTTGAGGGAACATTAGACCTCTGGTCCTGTGAAGTTTATTTATAAAGCACATTTCATATGACAAGCATGACTCAATGTGCTTAAAAATAAAAGTATTAATTTATTAATGGTTTATATTTGGGGCCTTTTGCCTTTTTTTTATTAGACAGGACAGCTGAAGAGAGACAGCAAATGCTGGGAGGAGAGAGTGAGGGATGACATGCAGCAAATAGCTGAGGTTGGATTTGAACCTATGGCCGCTGCGAAGAGGACTATTGCCTCAGTACATGGGGCGTGCGACATAACCACTTGGCTATCCATCGCCCCTTAAAATTAAAAGTAGACACATTTCCTAGATACATTTAAAGATATCCTCCATTTATTTATGATTTAGCCAAACGCTTGTGCAAAGAGATATGTTTAAAGTCTGCTTTCAAAAGAAGACACAGTTTAGCTCATGTGTTAAAGAATTCCAGAGAGTAGGACCATAATGGCTAAAAGCACCATGAGCTGATTTGGTATTATTTGGGGTACGGTAAGGAGACCTTTATTTGAAGATCTGAGGGACCTGTCTGATGTGTACTCAGCACTTGTTAAAAACAATAAGAAGTGTTTTTTGTTGTTGAAATGGGAGTGATGCGTTCAGACTTTTTGGTTTGAGTTCAAACCCTGGCAGCATCATTCTGAATGAGCTGGAGTTTATGTAGCACCTGTTCTGTAACTCCAGTAAAAAGTGCATTGCAGTAGTCAAGTCTACTGGAGATGAAAGCATGAACCAGCTTTTAGAGTCCGACTGTGACATGAAACATCAAACTCTGGATAGGTTTCTGAGATGGTAGGAGGCTGTCTGGGAGATATTTGCTACAAGCTTCTGAAAGTTGAGATCAGCATCTTGAACCTGTGAAGTGTCCTAACCATCCAGCTGGTGCTGATGTTGGTGACACACTTCTGATAGTTCATTGTAGTCAACACATGTTGTTTAATGTTATGATGCAACAGTTGATGAATGTTTAACCAGAAATGTTGTGCATATAAGATGTTTGAATGTTAAGGTGGTGACGTGAATATGATTCAGATTCTGTGTATTAATTTGTGTTTCTTTCTCTTCCTCTCAGAGATGGTTTGTAGTGAAGAGAACAAGTCTGAATATCAAAGTCGCGTGGCACAGCTCAGGAAGACATTCGCCGATGATCATCGAAGCTCCTCACCTACCAACACCAAACCTCCCATACCTGCCAAACCTGCTCACCTACAGAAGAAAGGCACAGCTTTGCACAGCTAGGACTCCGAGGTGTCCACCCTGCTACAGGACAGTCCAGACTGAGGACACATACACTGGAGGAAAGGGATCCTTGAACTTTGAACCTTGAAGGATCAACCTACGTACAGGCCTAAGGAGTGGGCCAGAGAAAGACTTGAAAGCTTATGAAGTCAACTTGGAGGATAAAAAAGAAGCAGCCTTTGATGATGCTGAGTTACGCTCCCATAGTTTCTGTGATTGACAGCCAGATGCAAAGAGCTGTCCAGAGAGACTTGCACTGACTACTGACTCTAACTGAGGACACACTGTTTTATTGTAAAATAAATGTTAATGAAGCTAGAAGCACAAGTCTGATGAGGACCATATTCATATCCAACTGTACAGTTAAGAAAATGTAAATGTAGTTATTGTTTCTTGTCGCTGTACTCTGTTAACGTAGTTATTGGTAAAAACAAAATAAAGAGTTACTTTGTAAAAACAGATGAAGGCAATTCTGTAAAAACACAGTTCCCTGAGAGTTTTGATGAGCTCTTTAAACAGGGGCGTCATGCAAACCAAAATTCAGCATTTTGAGATATTTATAATCTGACGGCAAAATGGTTATTATTTCTCCTTCAGTGTGGAAGTCCGAGGAAACCTCAGTGAAATCAAGAGAAATGACTCCCACCCTAATTGCTATTTTTTGTAGCTTTTTTAACAGATATCTTCCATACTTGAAATATAATTTATTATTACTACTTATTATATAAATAAGAATGGTAAATGGACTTGAGCTTGTATAGTTATTTTATAGTCTTCTGACTCCTCAAAGCACTTTTACTCCGCAGGTCACACCTACACATTCACACACTGCTGACAAAGCAGTGAGAGCAACTTGGGGTTCAGTGTCTTACTCAAGGACACATTGGACATGTTGCTGCAGGAGCTGGGTATTGAACCCCGACCTTCCAGTTGAGAGACGACCATCTTTACCACTGGGCCACAGCCGCCTAAATAAGTTATTGTTTTAATACTAAGATATGAGAAAAATCCTGTCAGATTCTTAAAAATCTGAAGGGGCTCCAGCCCCCCCGAGACTGAATGGGACATGATGCCTCTGACTTTACATACAGAGCTGTAAAGTCTGTTCTTGAGCAGAAACCCAACACAGTGTACGGGGAACATGGTCAAAGCCACACAACGTCAATCTGAGTAATATTACATGAAATAAATAAATAAATAGCCTAGATAAAATGTTTATTTAAAATGTTTAAAACAGAGTTATCTGCTTTTTCAAATCAGCTCTTCAAATGATGAACAGTCCAGTGCGTTTGATGATGGTGACTGATGTTAGCTTTAAGCTCAAAGTCTATAGTGAATTGAAGCGCTGTGATTTATATAATTTATATAATAGATTGTAAGTAAATGAGAGATTAACACAAACTATTTAACTGGACAAAATCCTTGACTCTGTCGGATAATGTTTGTAATTAAAAAACAATTTGTCAAGAGATCTGATCACAAGATCCATTTATTCTACTTCTTTTTTTCTGCTTCACAACTGACATAAAGTGACTGGATCCATTACTAACAACTTTAATTATCACCATGACAACTGACACAGCTAACCCCACAACACGTAGTTTAAAGCTGTGGAAAACAAAACGAGTGGATCTTGTGATGAAAATGTTTTGTTAAACGTCTTATTGACTATTTTGTTGCAAATCCAAAGAATTTAGTTACAGTTTGGGATTGACAACACACGCACGTCAACAAACCCCTCCATTGTTAACTCCTTCACGTCTTTACTTGTTTTGGGGCCTTCTAGCCTCTGGCGCAGTCTAAAGTCTGTTAAACACATGATCAGTTGGACTGAGGTCAGTTGACGGGGCATGCATCAGGTGACAGACTTGGCAAGGAGAGAATTACACTTTTTGGCCTTTACAACCTGCTGTTAACGATGACTGATGTGCCTTTTTAATGGACAGGAGCTCCTATGCTGTTCAGCCAACATGCATTTGAACAGCATCGCACACTCCTACAGCTTTGAGCCATCCCTCTAATCTCGTGGTTATTGTCCATGGTGACGCCAGAGAGAGAGAGAGAGAAAATGAAAAGGTGTTCCTGCTCCAATATGTGAAGACTGCACCGAGGTTTTAGAGGTACTGTAGAAAAGTAAACTTAAAAAAAAAGTGTTCAATTTGAGGTGTAACCATCATTTATTTTGAAGGTAATGAGTGTTCAAGCTGCAGTTACTACTTAACTCATGAGTTAAATATTCCCTTTACTTGGTCACTAATTCCCCATAAAAACCTGGACCCTGCTTAACAGTTTCTCTATTTTTTATTGTGTATTTTCATAGTTAGTGTACATGTCTTTGGCTCTATTGAAACAAAGTAACGCACCTAAAAGATTGATCTCATCTTGTTGAATGTTCTCAGCACAACTGTGTTAGTGTTTACTCAGTATCGAGGCATCTGATAGGGGAAGACAGAGAAGTTGTTGATGGGGGTCAATTACACACAATGATGATCTATTCAGCCGAATGCGTCAGAAAGCAGCTCATCAGAGATCAAACAGAGAGCACAGAGAGCTGGGTGAGCATGTGGTTCACTTTGGGACGGAGGGCAAGACACTCGAGGAGACAGAGAAAATGGGAGTCAGGTCACGGGAAGCAACACGTCAGAGTCAACTCAATAAAGTTCTTCACATTCTCTCACTGTTCCTGCCCCCTTATCTTGTGTGTGTGTGTGTGTGTGTGTGTGTGTGTGTGTGTGTGTGTGTGTGTGTGTGTGTGTGTGTGCTTCTGAAGGGCATGCGTGTGTGTGTGTGTGTGTGTGTGTCAGCCCGCCCATATATCTTGAATCATGTGACTTGACACGAGCAATCATGCACAGTGTGAAAAGCCCCACTATATATAGAAGAACAGTGTTGGGTTTCCAAGCAAAGCATTGTAGAAGTCCGGTCATCTTTGTCACATAAGAAAGTGCACGTTACAGACTTGTTATGTTTTCATCGACTGAAGGGTGGTGCTGCTCATATTATCAGAGGAGCCATTTAAACACAGAAACTTAAAAAACAACAGATGTAGTATTTTTTTTTAAGCCTCATAAGATGAAAAAAAACATTTTAGTAGTCACAATAAAGAGACAATGCACCATAATGTGTTGTTTGAGACAATCATACAGAATCTACAGACTACAATGGTGTTGTTTTAACATTCAAGCCATGCTAGTGATGTTGAGTTGTAGATTGTAATGTTCTGTTTCTGAATCTGAAATCTCTCAATCAATCAATCAATCAATCAATCAATCAATCAATCAATCAATCAATCAATCAATCAATCAGTCTTTATACGTTTAGTACAAGTTATCAACAAATGTTATCTCAATACAAAAAGAGCAGGTCTCGACCGTACACTTTGTTTATGTACAAAGATCCAGCATTAATCCACCATGAGCACAACACTTAGAAACATTAAGAAAGGGGAAACTTCCTTTCAGCAGGCAGAAATCTCGAGCAGAACCAGACTCATGTTGAACATCTACCCAGACTGTGTTGAAGCTGAGAGGGAGACGTAGAGAGAAAGAGACAAACAGAGCAACAACAACAACAACAGTGAATAATAGAATTGTAGCTACAATGGTAACGTTATGTGTGGTAATCGCAGGAACAATCATGTATGATCATTCTTTTTTTTTCATACATTTTTTGGCTTTTTGTGTCTTTATTTTCAGAGATAGGACAGTAGATAGGGTTGGAAATCAGAGAGGGAGAGAGAGTGAGGAATGACATTCGGGAAAAGAACCACAGGTTGGATTTGAACCTGGGCCGCCCGCTTGGAGGACTACAGCCTCCGTACATGGGGGCGCGCGCTCTAACCACTGCACCAACAGCGCCCCATGTGTGATTATTTTAATGAACCTTAGCAACTATAATGATAATGAAACGAGGAGGACTGATATTGAGGACTGAGAAGTTGAAGTTATATTACTGTAACATCATTAACTAGTTTGATGGATTTGGAATGAGGTCCCCTCAGGATGAATACTAATCTCTGGCAGTGTCGAGTAGTTACAGCATACATTGATTTACGTACTAAGAATGTAATGTAGTTTTACTTTACATGAATATTTTGAATCCCATGCCTTTTTATTCTTACATTACAGACGTTTTCCTGAAGCGCTGCTCTGGTTAAAGTACTTTATCACCATGTGTCGCTTTAATTCCTGGACCACCAGGACACTTTTTTAATCTGCCGCAGTTTGAAGATTAACAGATTTTGTGTACACATTACCTTAAAAACAAACATGTAGAACCAGACGGATGCATCAAAATGTCAGAGTATCTTGATGAGTTAGTGTTTTGACAGTTGCAGTCCAGTTGTAATTTGCAAGGACTGACATAATAATCTAAGTTACAAATGTTCTTTTGATGTTATCTTATAGTCTTTTTTGGGTTTTTTTGTAGGTTGCATTAGACCCCAACAGAAAAAGAGGATGCTGTTTATAAGAAGACGGTCTATTCTGAAACCAACTTCAACAGCTTTGGGGTGAAAGGTCAAGCCACCTTTTGACCCCCGTGCAACCAAAATATAACCAGAGGGCCGATGAGCCTGAGCTTTTCAAGGATGTAAGACAACCATTGTGATTCTGTTCTGGGGATCCATGCTATCCATGTGTAGTAAAAAAAAATGAACACAAATGGAAAACACAGGCATAATGAGGAGTAATCTCAGAAAGATGCTGTTTCTGCAAAGCTGTAACACATTTTCTAACACTGGGGATACAGCCAATGGGTGAGCAAAAATTCACAATGAGACGTAGTGTCTCCAAGCAGACACAGTGGCCAAATTTTCAAAGGTCTGGCTCGTGAGTGAGGGTCCGCCCAGTTCCAGCACAGGTTGCCTTGGGCTGGCAGGTTGTTCCATCGGAGAGTGAGCGAGAGGAGTTTTTTCCTCCAGAGAGAACAGGGCCGCTGGTTCTAACATATGTAAGCTCCACAGGGGTCTGTGACGGCACACACCCGCTATCTGGACAATGCATCCATCATTAACCCTTACAGCCCTGCATCTGATTGCTCTTCATTCAGCCTCCGTCAGTCTGCTTGCTCTTGGATTTCACACTCATCTCTCCTTCCCTCTTTGTTTGGACCACGTTATCTTCATCCCCTGCTGTCCATCTCCTGTCCTCCTCCCCGCATATCTCTCTCCTTCTCTTTTCTCTCCCTCTGTGGCCTGCTTTTCATCTCTCTCCGTTTCACCCACTCTGTTTTACCCCCCCCCCTTACATCCCACTCTCTCCTCCCTTCTCCCCCATTCACCCTCTCCCTAGATCAGCTTTCCACCTCCTCCTCCACCAACCCCACTCCCCCCAACTCTCTCCCTCTCTCAAACCCTCCCCCCCTCCTCCTCTTCTCTGTCCTCTGTTCATCCCTCCTCCTGCCCCCTCCTCCTCCTCCTCCTCCATTTCTCTCCTGCCATCTTGCAGGCCAGTGGAGCCAGACTGCAGGCGTTCAGGGAGTCACTGGACCTGCTGGGCAGCGGGTGACACAGATTTCCGGTGTGTGTGTGTGTGTATGGGTGTGTGTGTGTGTGAGTGTGTAAGTGTGTGTGTGTGTGTGTGCATGCGTGACAAGAACAGGGAGGGGGGATTAAGCTCCAAATCACTAGAAAGGCACCGAAGAGAGGGGGAGAGAAGGGGAAAAAAAGCTGCAGATCCAAGAATTTGAAATTCCCCCTTTGTCTGGGAGATGAAGAAACATTAGACTGTGGACTGAAACTAAAAGACTGCGTGTTTTCCATTCAGTGGGAGTGTTGGACTTGCATGGTGTTGGAGCTCACTGCCTTTCTCCATGAGTTGGCAGTGTCCTGCGTTGGCTGGCGTGCTGCGTTTTCTCTCTCTCTCTCTCTCTCTCTCTATCTGCCTTACAAACACGCACACACACATACACAACCCCCACTCCCCCACAGATGCATGCACACACACACATGCACGCGCACACTCACACACACACACACACACACACACACACAGTCCCTCTGCGATCCCCCTGACTGAAGGCACACAGGAAGTGCAGCCGTGGCCCAATTATAGCGTGACACCTCGGGCCGGCCGTTGCCATGGTTACGTCTTCCCTGCGGTCCCCTGGAGTGTGGCGCCGTGGAAGAAGGTCTTATCACATCAGCCATCGTTACGGCAACAAGCTAAAACCCACCCTGTAGCCTCAGTCCAGCTGGCTGTGTATTTTGTTTATTAGGAGTGGTTGTGTGTGTGTGTGTGTGTGTGTGTGTGTGTTTATGATCTATACTTGTGAATAAAAGGGAAATTGTGTGACTAGAAAAGAGGGTGTTTGTGATTGTGTGTGCATGTCAGGTGAGGTGTGTTTGAGTGGACTTGCCAAGGTGTGTTTGTGTGTGTGTGTCTGTGGGGTTGAGATAAGGCTCTCAGCCACACCATTAGGTGACTCATAATCCACACAACCTCACACTCACACACATACATGTGTACATGTGTACAAACATGCAGGCTAACAGACACATACACCTAATTAATACTAATAATAATAATAATAATAATAATGATACGGACACACACTAACGCACACACAATAACACAGGTGTAGTATAAACCCAGCCTGTAGACAAATGTACACAGCCAATTTCTTTTATTTCAAAAGGGCATCCAGAGCTATACAGTACAAGTTGCACATGAAATAATTTAGCCTTGGCCGATCAGATTCATTTCTTACTGATGCAGTTACGTCAGAACAAGAGAAACAAAACTCCCCGTAAGAAACAAAACATTTGGCTCCTTTTTTTACGTTGAAACAGAATAAATCCAAACTGGACAGGGATGTAAAAAAGACATAATGTTTCCAGATATTTACAGTCTATTTACAGCATTTTTGTTGTCGTCTAAATATTGACACACACTGGTATCCTTCTTTCTCTCCTCTCCATGCTGATTGTCAAAAGAAAGGATGGGAACAAGTGTGGACATTCTTATACAGAGCTGCAGCTCTTCACTAAACACATGATCTGAAGGTCTTTGAATCAAAGTCTGAGCTCTTGGTGTCCTGTGTGTTTTGTTTACTGCAGTTTCTCAACAATCATCCAACCAGGAACCGCTGACAAATGCTGTCACCTCATACGTTACTATCCATCCAACGCGCTGTTGCTTCTCTCCTGTGCCAGACCCAAAGTAAAGTCGGAGCCCCTTAGATCAAACCCGGACACTCTGCTGTCAAACCCAGGACCTCCTGGCTTCCTCTTCAGCTCCTCACACTTTCTGTATTTACAGATCTGGTGTCCCCTCTTGCGATTGCGGCAGCTGCTGCACTGTTCGCAGTTCGTCTGACGCCGACAAGGTACACACTCCCCACACCTTTTCCTCTTCCTTCTCCCTCCACTGCCCCCGCCCAAAGAGCCAGGAGAGTAGCCCTCGGCCACTAGCCCCTCCATACCCTCGGCTCCCATGGTTGCACTTCTCCAGTGGCCACCCCCCATCTGAAAGCCAGCCAAGGGGAAGAGAGCCGGGCTGAAGGGGAACCAGGCACCCAAAAAGGGTTGGAAGTCGGTTCCACATCCAGAAGAGTCCTCTTCCTCCTCCTCTGGTCCGGACCCACCTCCCTCTCCATCCCCCCTCTCCCCCTTTGCCTCTGCAGCGTCCCTCTTAGCCGGCTGGTTGCTCTGTGCACCCAGGCCATCCTGCTCTGTGGTGGCTGGGGTGAGAGCCAGCAGCCCGGCGCGCATCAGCAGCTCTGCTGCGTGGGCCAGGTGGAGCCCACTGGGGGACTCCCACATGTCAGGCCAGGAGGGGGTTCGGCGAGGCTTAGTGTGTGCAGGCTGTGTGGTGGGCTGCTGGGCCGGGGAAGGTTGGATCAGGCCTTTGACGTCCACCGGTGGGGAAGGGGTGGAAATGTAATGGGAGAGGCTGTAGGGGTGGTGGGAGCGCTTAAGGCTGGGTCTCAGTGGCTCATTGGGGATTTTAGCACTGCTGCGGGCCTGATCTGGGGAGGAAGGGCCAGCGATGTCTACCGCGGTGGACATAGCAGTGGCTCTGGGTGGGGGTGTCTGTCTTTGTGTATGCGTGTATGTGTTTGTCGAGGTGAGGGAGAAGGGGATTGAAGCCGACGCGGGGTTGACAACTGTCCTGCTGTTACTTCAGCCAAAATGGCAAGCCTTGGCCTGTGTCCCTATTCCCATTCTCTGCAGCAGCCTTAGAGTCCTGGAGAGCTAGAAATGAATAGGGGATGAAGAGAGGAAGGTTAAGAATAGAAATGTTGGAGGGACAAAAACAGAAAGAGAGTAAACAGCGGAGATGAGACGTGAATATTTTTTTTGACAGGCCCACTAAACCCTGTCAGGGATCGAGGGTGTGGAGAATCTGTTTTTAAATAAATATGAATAAAGATTTAGTAATAAGGCTGCTTGAGGAGATGAACAGAGCCAGGTATGAGACACAGTGCATGCCTTTCCAGTGATTTCCGCATACAGGAGGCAGTATCCCTTTAAGAATTTCACGGTATATCAATGCAATCAATAACAGAGCGACAACAATATGCAAAGATATGCGCATATGCGCAGGTCAAATGTGGAGCGCGCTTTTCAAATACATTTTGACTACTGCTGTTATGTGTACCAGCCAAAGATTAAGCTGTACACACACAGACTCTGTGGTGGACCGTAAAAAAACAGGCTGTCTTTTGTCTGGTATCGACGACGAGAAGCGAGGTGCGCAACGATGCGGTTACTGTGGATAAAAAAAGACCAGGCTATATTCCATGTTCACATTAAAAGAGGAAAACTACTCCCGGGATCAAACACTGAACACATTTGATGTTGGATGACAAACATTTAAAGCCTCTAGCATGTCGATCGGGAAACCTGATCGATCATTTCACCGTGATTAAGGTTACCTAAGAAGACGGTGCTCGACCAACGCCACGGCTAGCTGACCACAGTCCGAGTGGTCGCTGCGACACAGCGCAGCGCGCAGGAAAAGGCGACAAAACACAATCAGCGAAAATTACAGGAAGTGTCGATAAAACGTCTGCCCTTACCTTCTAACTGTGGTCCAAACTCTTCTACCAAAAAATATGATGAAGTCATGAACTAATGGCGTGGTGATTGTGGTGTATATGGACGGCGAAGCTGCCGATTCCTCCTCCACCTCTCCGTCCCGGAGGGTCTGCAAACACTCTGCACGGAATTTGGGGGCGTCGCTCAAAATGCGAAGTGGACTCTGCAATCGAGACCGTGGCCAGAGCGACCCCATAATCATCACAGAGCAGCCCAACATACACGGACAGCCGTCAGTGTAATCACCACAGGATGACTTATTTAACTATGATACATTCTGTGCATCAGGTACCATCAGCGTCAATCTGAAATCTGCGTTTAGGACCAGCTGTCCCCCCTTAACTTCACAAGAGAGGACTATGGGCTCTAAAACAGGAACATATGCCCACGTCATGAAATACATAAACCAATGGATAAGGTCATCAAAAATGATAATACAGCTCTATGTCAATCATCCCATGTCCTTCATATTTACTCAGTTAAAGTATTCTGTTGAACCATTAAAAGGAACCAAGGTCCAACATTTGTAGAGAAAAAATAGAATTAACTCGCAGTAATCTGTAGTCAATCTATTCAAACCAGCAGAACATACAGGTCAGTTCATAGTGGTCTTAGTAATTGTGATGCCACTGAGTTGCTTAAAATGGTACATTTTATTATTTTGCTCATATTGAAGTGTCATATTATGGTAGTGATATGATGTTAAAAATTACACTCTAAAAATGCGTCAAATTTTTATTAATAAAACAATTAGGATAAGAATATAGTGGATTAAAAAAATACATGGGTTTCTTCAGTCTTCGGTGTGCTTCATCAAAACCGGAAGTCTGTATTATAAATCTCATCACACTTTTGCTTTACTCACTTAATGATAAAAAGAAATTACAACTGCTTATATTATTAAGTAAAATACGGTGTCAGAATAAAGGAATCGAACAAATAAAGGCAAATTAGTGATTAAAAAAGTGAAAAAATATAAAGTGATTTACATGACTGTAGTACAGGTTCATTAAAGGTCAACCCTTTTGGCAACGTGTTAGCCTAAATGCTAACGATCCTCCAGCACTTAATGACGTATGTTAATATGATCCTTACAGCAGACATGTAGCCCCCCCCCCCCCTCCTCCTCCTCCTCCCTCCTCACTGTCAGCGGGGTTTAGCTGTCAGCTAAAGGTGACTCCTCATAGGAACGATCAAGTCCACTCCACCTTTTGTGAGAGTCCACCGTTGCATCTGGCACGCAGCCAGATACCTCGTGCGCGTTTCTCTCTGTGTGTGTGTGTGTGTATGTGTGTGTGCGCGTGCGTGTGTCACTATGGGAGCAGGGGCCCACCGTACTCGAGTACACTGTCTGGCCCGGACTATCCGTGTAAACACAGCGTCTTCTAGTGGTAACCACACACACTGCCACTTTTTAAATGGCCACTAGTGCTGGTGGACACTGCAGCAAGGCAGCCCACCTCAACCCGAGCACAGAGACATCCCTCTGCAGTCACCACACAGGCCTGTCTACTCATTATCCCCCTTTAATGTTCATCCACAAACACACAGCTCTGCCTGGTCCACTGCTTACAGAGGTGAAATGCATTTGATCCTTTGCTTAGGAACACAAACACATGAAGGAGTTTGGCCCCTCGCACCGCAGTAAGGAACGTGACCTTAAAGTAACAATGAAGACACGAGTCAGAGAACGCTACAATACGTTTATTTACATTATACAGAAAAAATTAATCATGTCAGACACACCAAAGCCATTCGAAAATAAATCCAATGAGCAAGCAAAAATATATCCATTATCAGCAGAGTCTTTGATCAGTTGACAGATTAAATACAAGTTTCCACAAGGCAAACTGTAAGTGGTTACAAACAGCTGACTGTTTGGACAGATTATTGTATTCAATTTAAGACAAATATGACTGTTCTTTAATCCGACCAAGCAGCTCTTTGTGCAAAAATCAAAACGTGTAACATTCACATGGGTTTTATAATGATGTATACGCTCTGAGCTCGAGGTAGGGAAGCCACGGTGAGAACATTTTTACACCGATCATTTAACCTGTGACAACACTGGTTTTAAAGATTCATCTTCATATTTCATGACGTAGAGTTTACGCTGCATTCACATGGATTCAAGCCATAGTTGAAAGCAATCAAGATATCATCGTAGTGGAAGAGGGCAGGACATCAGAAATGTGTCGAGCTAGAAAAAGCAGGATGTGTATATGAACCTCTGACAGCGTCCTGAGAATCAGAGATGTAGTCGACGACAGCAGGAGATTGTCTGTTTCAAACAAATTGACAACAACTGGAACTTCTACATTTTGGTAAGGTAAAGGGGGGGAGGTCAGGGACCTGGATAGAGCTTTCAGGAACTTGTGTGACCATTGACCGTTTTCCATTGATTTCGCTAAGATAAGTATTGAGACTGAACTGCAGTATCAATGAAAGAGTGCAAAGAAATATGCAAACAAGCAGAACCAGTTTAAAACAATTTACTACCTGCGATGCCAAAGACACCGCTAACACGCCCACTGGTATGATTTGAATGTACTTGTTCAGTATCTGCTCTATTACACATCATCCAGACACTACTTTATTCTTAGGGGCTCGATGTCTTATCGGCCGATTCAGACATACATTCAGGTAATGGCTGCACATGTTGAGGAGTTCAGTGTGTGAGTGAACGGGCCAAATAAATACTGGCAACAATCATTGTAGACAACGTTACATCCTCCACAACCAAATCTACAATTAAAACCTGTGATGACAACGATGAGCTAAACCCTGCCATCATGCCGCTCAGGTGGACTAAATGTTTCTCTCCTGCGTCAGGTACAGAAGATGGAGTTGATCTGCTGTTTGCCTGAATCGATGTGAATGCAGTGATGAGGAGACCGTAGACAGTGACTCCCAATGTGCTGTGACCCTGCTGCTGCTGCACGGAGCAGACGCTTTCTTTTCACAGTTTGCAGCCGACTTTTTCTTCATACGAGCTTTTGATTACCTTGTTTTTAGAAAAGTGTGGGCAAGTCGTGTCATCTTAAGCCATGACACTGTTACATTGGGAAGACCAACTACCATGGCAAGATAAGTGCTGAAGTTTCAAAATAAGGCCTTTGCTGAATGGAAGAGGATATGCTGAGCAAGGTGAGGCAAAGAGCTACTGTTTATGGCGTTCAACAACCTACTCAAAAACTAACGGAGACCAGAAGGTCGCCTGCATGGGGAAGTATTTCAATGACGTAAGGCCCAGAGAGTTTTTCTTGATCAACCTCTACACATTTAGACGCTCAAAATGTCGTTTTTCCCATTGAAGTTCTTCTATGTCTGAGCTTTCTGATTGTCCCCTTATCTCTTCTCGATGACCTTTGATTGTTAAGTCTTACCGTTCATACTGGATTCGTTTGGAATCAATACAATCTGAATGTGTCAGAAGTTTAAACACTGAGTATTACTGTGAAGGATTTGTTTAATTTTGAAGAATCACACTCTAACTGTCATTGTGATGCTGTAATGATAATGATTGAACAAACTCTGGCCGGTACATGGGTGGGGGGTTAGGGGGCATGGGGTTGAGCTATTGGATTAAGCATCCCTCTTTTTGATGATGAGTGGTCCAACGTTGTCCCCGGTTTCCTCGTTGTGTTTGGCATGGGCTCCATCACAGTAAGGGAACTGCACACAATATCAACAGAAGACACTGATCAGGTTTACGCCTTCAGAATTCAATGATACTAGTTAAAGATAATGTTCAATTATGATTTAAAGGATGCAACGGACTGCATCATGACACATTGGAGCAGACATGTAATACTACCTCAGTCTTTAATCTGAAACATAATGATGGTATAAACTATTTGTTAGAAATGGAACCTTTCTAAATGTAACAATCTGTCTAACTTGTATTTCCAAAAGTCTACTCAAGGAACTTTTCTTATGGAAGGAATTGTCATCCACTTGAGGATATCTAAGTACAACTTTGGCCGGGCTTTCCACAGACATGTGGAGTAGTCAGCCAGTGGGAAAAAGTAGCCAGCTAGGGGGGTCCGAATGTCTCACTCTGACTTTATATGACATTGATATAAAGGCAAATATTGTCATTATGGCATCATATCGTGGTGTCTGTGGCTTTGTCAGCCACTTCTACACCGTTTTTTTTTTTTTTACATCTCGTCTTGCGTCATAAAAACTGACCATCTTTGAGTTGGTCACAAATGAAAATATGAATGCGTAGTGTCAGTACCCGAGTACTGTACTAGTACGGTATGATTGCGGTCACACTCATCGAATCAACAGGACTTTGCAGTGAAGCGGACTCCGATCCACTGAATACTCAATGGCTGAATCTGGATGTCCTCCCTAAACCCTGAGCCCTGAGACCTTACTGACTTTGTTGACGTCACCTGGAAAGTGATTGAGTGCATGAGGCTGCGAGGGCTCCAATGGTTAAATACAAATGGGACAGCACTTTGCTACTTCTCTGTAACCATGACTACATGATTTCATGTGGCAAAAGCTTATTTTAAGTTTTTTACTTTACTCACTCACAGCCATGGCACTTATAAAAAGTTCTACTCAATATAATCCTATATATAAATGTCTTCGTAGTGGGATAAATAAAGGTTTATCTTATATAAATATAACCGGACTAACGGGCTCTCTGTCTCTCTTGTTTTCATTTATAGACTTACAAAGGAGTTCTGAAGTAGCTGTAGTTTCCAAATAAACATTTCTTGTTGACTGTAAATAGAGCGCGGTTTCACCTTTCTGTTTTTTTACCGTCTCTACCTTTTTTTCATTTTATGGCGTTTGTTTACCTTTCAATTCTTGTGGGCTTCCCCGGGAAATCATATGTTTCACGTCACAATGCTATGAACTCTGGGTAATTCCCTCACGTTAAGTCTGCAGATATGCCCACTTACGGAATGGGTGCATAAAGGGCTCGTAAAGTCAGCGAGAGATCCCTCAAACACTTGATGATTTGACAGTGGGACAGCACTAAGCCCTCACAGACTTATCGGGAACGTGCACCTAAGTCAGTGAGTGTGTGAGGGTGGACATCGAGATTGGGCCAATAACATTATGGAGAGACTGCAGGAGCTGGTTCAATCCCCAGCTCATCGGTCAGATGTCGATGTGTCCTCGGGCAAGACACCTAACCCCAAACTGCTCCTGCTGCTACCTTGGCGGTGTGTGAATGTGTATGAATGGATGAGTTAATACTGATGGACTCTTTACATAGCAGCCTCTGTCATCAGTGTGTGAATGTCTAGGTGTGACCTGCGGTGTAAAAGCACTTTGAGTAGTCAGAAGACTAGAAAATAATTATACAAGCTCAAGTCCATTCACCATGAGATAGACTCTAGTTGATGGGAAATTAAAGCTACATCATTAACATATATTGTTAGTTAAAAAGAAGTAGATGTTGCTGAACATCTCACCTCCTCCTTTAATTGAAACAGAACACTCAGTTTAGTGCACATTAACATTTATACATCCGACTGTGACGTTTTGGGCCAATGTAAATATGTGTGTGTGTGTTCATATAAAATTGTTTCTTTTGCATAAAACTCCTGAAAATGTACTAAGATTTAGGGTTCAGCTGCAGGTGTGAACGCAAACATCCTTCTTTTTTTTCACCAACTTTTCCTGTAATGTTTCCTGCCAGACCCTCTGTAAACGTTCTGAGTGAAGTCCAGCCCCCCCCCACACACCTTTATAAATAAATACTATTTACTACAACTTTGGATGTTTTCTGCGTAGGTGTTTGTTCGTGTACTTTTGTTCATTTTCAAACTCATAATTTGAAAATATGTTTACAGGATTCTGTCAGTATCAACTTTATGTTTTTATAATACATAAAAATAGAATATGTAATAACAGCTACTCAGTAGGCCTCTGAAGCAGCTGCTTGAAGCCTGACCTTCTTTGACTTCCAGCAGCGGCAGTACACAGCTTTGGTGCCAATGTCCTCCATGTCGAAGCTGTGGACCACTTTGGGACTGTCTTTACTGACTGATGAGTTCACCTGGCCTTTTTTACAGCTCCGCCCGCTCAAGTAATGGCTGGCCAGGAAACCTCCCAAAGCTGCAATCACTGCAACAGGCACTGCAACCACCAACTGGTCTGGAAAGAGAGCAAGATGTGATGGGCATTAGCATAACAAAAAGACAATCACACCTGCCTCTGTATTTCTTTCTATAAAAGCTCTAGAATTGATTTCCTTCTGAAATACAAAATGTGTGGGGGCAACTGTAACACCCCAAGAATGACCAGAGATGACATTTTAAAGCAGGGATGGGCAAATTTGGTCACAGCGAGGGCCACATTCGTTTAATTCTCACTGCCTGGGGGCCAAATTGTAGAATACAAAAAACAATTACAGTCGATTATGTCTCAAATTGAACTCAACATACACCAGTGATCAAATATTATCATGGACATATTTCTGGTTTTCATGATTTCATGGTAGATTTTTTGTCATGTTTCCCAATTAATTGATGTGTAAAAATTGACCTGATGGCCACGTTGAGGGTTGATGGGGGCCACATGTGTTGCCCACCCCTGTTTTAAACCATTGCATGTGGTTTTTCACTGGTAAGGTTTCAACTATTAGGATTAAGGGTTATACACCTCGCTTTGAAACAGTTTCATCATGTTTGAGTGATAGACCTTCAAAATAAAAGTTTCTATAAGATACAGAGTAACTGGGGATCTTGGGTTTTGGACAGAGGTTGTGAAATTGCCCTTTAGAGGAAGGTAATGACGAGGATTATCCAGGTCTACTGAGCATCACATGATGCAGGAGGAACAGGGGCCCTCCTGTCAAGCTGAATAAACATGTTCAGTGGTTAGCTGCCTCACTAACAGGTTAGACGAGGCCATCGTAAACACAGAAACTCCTGCTGGAAAGGCTGGGATCGCCTCCAAGAAACTGGAGGGTTTCAGGTGATGAGCCAAAGCTTTCTGAGTGACCGTCTAAAGTTGGAAACACGGAGCTACAGTCAACAGGAGCCCGGCTGGCTGCACAGCTAGCCTGCTAAAGGCTGTAAGCAAGCTTAAGAATGCTAGTGGGAATAATGAAATAATAATTAAATTACAGAAATTATTGTATTTGCAATTTGTTGGAATACATGCACTCGAGGTTGTCTTCATAAAATCGCTATGTTGAGTAACAAATATCACGTGGTGTTAGTTATTGCTTGGGGTAACGTCAGGACATGGTAAGTTTACGTTTAGCAGCAAACGATAAGGCTCATAAAATGCTAGCATGCCATTAGCTAGTTTAGATACTTTACCTTTAGAAAAGCGGAATCCCGAGCTGGGTAATGCAGGCATCGCAGGTAAAGAGGTTGTCATGTTTTTTGTGAACGGTGTATGGGTCTGTCAGCTAGGGAAAGCAAGGTCAACCAGAGGCTTATCGTGAGTCTATCCGCCCCAGTACTAGTGCTCTGGCTCTTACGTCACCTGCTGCAGTATCCAATGACAGCTGAGGAGGGATTGTGATATTCTGACGGAGCAAGAGGGCCTACCCCGAGCCTGTGGCGCACTTCCGGCTTCGCTGACAATCTAATGTTGAACTTTTACATTTAAGTTATTTGTATCTATTTGTCCTAGTATCAAGGACGTCAATTGATCCTACGAGAGACATTTTGGGCAAGAGGAATCGAAAACACACATCGTTTTGTGCAAATGAATTCCTGACCATTGGACGCACTTTGGTCCGCTGTGGGTGAATCATCTTGACTGTGTGAGCTCTGGAGACTACCAGCTGCCTTTAAAGTTTTTTTATCCCTTTTACAAAGTAAATGCAAAGAGTCAACAATACCCTTTGATAATCTTAGTTTAAATATAACTTTAGCAGCTACTACGCTTTATTAGGGAAGCGTATTGCTGCCACTCTGAAATATAAAAACAAAGATCAGTTTATTTTATTGATCAACGTGATACAAAGTAGCTTCCGTGCTTTATGAATACAAAATCACCACATGATGAAATGAAATGCACTTAAAGTATTTCTGACCGCCAGAGGGGGACACAACGACTTATAATGGAGATGGCATAAACTATTGAAGAACATTTAACAACAGAAAAGCATCTGATTGGCTAAGAGGCAATTAAATAACTTTACAGCAAAAGGTGTTGGACTAGCCTAGATAATCGATCTGCTACCTCTGAACCGAACAGCATACTCCTCTTTCACTGGATGCACGATTCATTAAAACATACAGATACATGTACACAGGCCTAAAACAAAGTAGCTGACACAGTATTTGGAAACCAGGAACTTAAAGTAGCAAGAGAGGGTTTGGGTTGCCTGGCAACAGTCAAATTTCACTTATGTGGTGGAACTAGTTGAGTGAATTAATCTGGTGTTGACTGCTGTATAGAAAACATTTCAAAATAAAGGTCTACATTTTGAACTGAATAGCAGCACTTCTTTTTAAATTATATAATTTATTTTATTTTATTTATAACGCACTTTAAATCTTAAAGTTCTTAAAGCTGTTATACATTTAAAACCCTGGCTTGTTGAGTCACTGGAGCAAAAACTCTTGTTGAACTGTGTTATAAAAAGCAATATTACACTTGAGGCTGTGCTGGATATCAGGAGGCTGTGATTGCTGTGAATGTTGAAAGACATTCTTACATGTATTCAGTTTGATCAGTTTCTCTCCAGCTGTGTAACATACATGAACCTATTCCACAATTTTTACCCATGAGTAATTTATTTCAACCTAAAAACAGAGCTTTCCATATTATACTCCACATCTTTCATACATCACAGCATTCAACATTTTAGATGTATTAGCAGTCAAGCACCAGTTGCTCACAACACATTCATTTCTCAGACATTACTTACAGTGTATTTCCCTCCTAAGCAGGCAGGATTAGCAGTTTAGCTCCAGCTTTTCCACATCTTATCAAACAGTTTTCATATTTAATATTTTTTTCTATTTCGGCGTGCAGCATTAGAAGTAAAACACCAGCTTTTCCAGTTTCAACATCTTTCATGAATTACTTATATTATTCACCTTTTTCTGATTTGGCATTAGCAGTAAAGAGCTAGCTTTTTCAGCATCTAGCATTCACAGCAGAAACTCTTCAGAAGATGAGTTCAGATGAGTTTCAGTATTTAGCCTGTGGCCTTGTGACGACGACACAATCACAGTAGTGTTGATATTCAGTACATCAACCCCAATGTGTGATATTACTGAAAAATGTCGAGGTTAGGTTCTTAGGAATTACATCTAATAAAATGAACATCCCCTTTGTTAATTCAATCTTTTTTTTATCTATATTTGTAGTTTGGTTTTCCATTGATAGACAAAGCACGAGAAGAAAACAAATGTTAAGTCACTCCATTATTTATTCTTAACGATTTAAATCAAAGTTCAGCTAACTTTTACTTGTTAGATATCCCTGAGCTTCTATGGGAGATGATTATTCTGTAAACTGAGTCATGAAAGTGAACATCTTCCCATGTCACCTTTCTGCCTCTGTCATGTCCCACAAGTGTGTTAGAATGAGACACGGTAGGAGTCATTGGGTTTTATTACACAGTTTAATCAACACACAAAGCTCAACGAGCCTCTCAGGTAATTCAATATACAGAGGTTTTGTGCAAGAAGAGTGGGTTCTCCTCACACCCAGAGCCCAAGCCAGTCCCATAGCCATTTAAGATGTTAGCCTCTAATTTACCAATAGCAAAAAAAAAAAAAAACAGAAAAGAAAAGAAAAACAATGCATCCTAAAGAGTTATGGGGGGGATGGGGAGAGGTAAAAAAAGAAAAAAAAGAAAAAAAAAAAGGTTAAACTAAGAAAAATAAAAAGCTTAAATACCTGGTCCAGAACCTTCACTTTGTGAATAAAGAAAAGTCGGTGGAAGTGGTGGGGTGGGGGATGACGTGTGTTTACATTTGTGCGTGAATGTGTATCGACTTGTGTGTACAAAGGGGTCATTTTGGGTGAGGTGTGGTGGGAGGAGTCAGGAGCAGGAGGTGGGGGGATAAATTCAAGTCCTTTCATAGAATCCAACAGAAGACCAAAATAGGCCATGTGATTTTTTTTTTTCTCCATTTTATATATCTTGCGATGATTTCTTTAATGTATTGTATAAAATACAGAGTGCCCTTCGACTCGCTAGCAAGAGTCGCTTTCCTCAATTGTCACCTCTAAAGATGGGAATTACAAGAACAGTAAAACAAGAAAGGGCACAGAGTGTAAAAATCCCTCCATCACGTGTGTCCCCAACCCTCCTACAAAAATGGGAAATAAAGAGAAAAGCCCCTCAAGATTTGAAAAAGGGGAAGTTTTATGGGCAGCGACAGCCCAGCTTGCATGGTGACAAAATGTAATGGAACACAGAGGTCAGGAGATGGGTTCAAAGGTCACATGGTAGGGAGGAGATGAAAAAAGGGGGGGCTGGGAAAGATGTGAACAACCATTGCAAGTTGGCTTTTTGTACACTGTAGGGTAGTCAAGTGAGCTGAGAGGCAGGAAGGGATGAGGGAGAAGGAGGCGTCCAACAGAGAGTGAGAGAGCGAAAATGTAGGGAGGTGGGGCGGAGGGAGTTTTTACAGGTACTCTGGTGAAGGGGAGGCGTGGCTCAAAAAAAGCACTCCACTGGAAACCAACAAGATCTTGTTTTAAACTTCATTTGTTTGAATGGTTTTTTTGTTTGTTTTCTCTTTACATCTGAAGCTCCCCTAACCTTATTATGTAGAGGTGGTTGGCCATGATTCTACCCCAACACTACATTGCATACTTTTGTGTCCATTCCCGAGCTATTTTGTTGTACCTGTGAAGAAGCAGAGATAGAGACATGCGTTAGTCTTTAATCCCAATAAAAACCTTCAAACACAAGGACATCACAGTTCAGCACTCAGCAGCTTCGTTTACAACGAAAAACCAGCAGTTATTCTGTTAGCCCAACAGTGACTGAGAGAATCCTAAAACTTTTTCACCTTACTTCTTATATTTATCAAGCTCGTTCATGCCTTTAGTGACAGGAGACAATCAAACTTCTTTAAAACTAATGACTTAACATGTCTGAAAAAAAGTTGTCAAGAGCAGGTTTTATTTGTGAAATCATAAATCAAAAAGGTAAAAAGTAACTCTGACTAAAGAAGAACTCCTCTTTATTGTCGCACACTGAGTAACAATGATAGTGAGCTGTCAGTTCATTTAGCAAAAACAAAAAGAGTGTGATGAAAACAGAGGGCAGTGTGGGACAGACTTTGGATTGCTGCTTCAACAGTCTCAGCTTCAGTACTGAATGTGTTTTAGCTTCTCATGACCAGTGTGCACACACTACTTCAATTTGTGTGAGCAGTCAGGATTTTGTTCTGGCTCAAAATGAGACGGAGTGCACATGTGCATTGTAAGAGGTCACGGCTCGGTCTGTAGAAAATAGAATCAAGAAGTCCTGGATTCATATTTCACAGTTCCTCTCATTTAGTAGTGCTAGTGACAGTTTGTTTTACCGAGTGTTATTTAGAACTGCCTGTGATCGTAGGTACAGCCTGTAGGGTATTAAATATTAAACCAAATAAAGAGGAAAACAAAGTGAGGCAAAATAAGAAGCAACAGAAATAAACATCTCCTGATTTAAAAATTTAAATAAATACAATGTAAAATATATGGTGATAAAACGTGTGCCTTTAGGAGCAATGCATCACATGTATGATTTATGAAGTGTGCAGTCACATCGTTGTTAGTGAACAGCGTGTGCAGCGGTTATTCATGCTCAATCACCGTACGCGTACGTCAGTGAAGGGTTCACCACGGACTGGCTTACGTGTGCACGGGATGAGACAGTGAACACAGGCTGGAGCACCTTTAAAACAAACTTGAAGCAGGGGTCCTCTACTGCTGGATAATGCACTCAAAGACTTCTAAATGTATTGGCTCCTGTAATGTCTTTGACTCCTTCTGCTTTCACACCCAGAGGCTAAGGGATAAGTTGTTTTGCTTAGCTCCAGTGATTAGCACATCTGGGTGATGTCATCCAAACGTTCATTAACATGTTTGACGTGTTTCCAAATACTCCTCTTTGAACCACACACACATTACACATTACTCATTACTCTTTTTCACTGTGTTCTTTTTTTGTCTGCTTCTTCTGGACTTGTTGTTTAGTAGCAGTTAGCGAACACGTACACTGCACTGTGTGTATGTGGAATGTTTCTTTTCTCCACTCAGACGTATTTGTCATTATGACTGCACGCACCAAGCCGTGACGTCCAAACCGTGACCGCAATGAATACAAATACTGTTCCAGGCCCAGTGATGAATCATTCAAAAAGACATCCTTGATGATTGTTGAGTATTATATTATATTATAAACCAATAAAAAACAAACTACCAAAATGAAGATGGAGCATCTGTCAGCAGCTAGCCTGAGACACTGACGGATCAGAACGAGCTCTACACAGACGTCTGGGATTTACATTGTTGTCACTGTGTGTTGTAGATTGTCTTATAAAGACTAACACTTAAATGATGCACAAAACAAAAGAGCTTACTTTTCCCTGTCCGTCTTGTAGATGCGGGCGATCTCAGGTACTAAGGGGTCATCCGGGTTTGGGTCGCACAGCAGAGAGCAGATGGACAGGAGGACTGGAATAGAGCAGGTGAAGCGTTAATCAATACAGACATTTGAAGATTCACTTTTCTTACGGTGGCCACCTGAGACTGATTCTGGGAGTGAGTTCCCACCCACTGAAGGCTCAGAAAGGAGCAGCTTACCTTTGGAGATGGTGAGAGCTGGAGACCACTGTGATCGCAGAATGTCAAGACAAATGCTGCCGTTGCTGTTGATATTTGGGTGGTAGATTCGTGTGGTAAATGCAACCTGATAACAAACGGAGCAAAATCAAATATGGGGGAGGGGATGAGAAAGACGAGCAGGTGAGAGACGCAACAATAAACTGATGTCAAAAGCTCTGGCATGTAGTTTGTGCTTCACTATTACTTTATTTATGCGAGTTGCTTCTTTTGGAAGTGTGCACTGATATCTTGGTTACCTTTGGCGGTTTGAAGGGGTAGTCTGTGGGGAAGTGTATGGTCAAGAAGAAAACCCCGCTCTGGTAAGGACTGTCGTTCTAATGAAGGACGGGGAAAAATGTCATTAGTTACTTGAATGAAAAAAGTGGCTGACTTAGTTGATCTTCTCTTTGACATTTTTTAAAGTAAGAAGTCTGTTTCACTTTTTTTAGCCCCTTTTGGGATTCTGTGGAAGTCAAGTGAAATTATACAAAAAATGCCAAGTCAATATTTCTTAACAATCTTACATGTGTACTCTGTCATCATTGTGTGAATGCTTCTACCAAGGAGAAACTTAAGAATGAGGATAATGGCTGTTACTGAGTTCATACTTACAGGTCCCATTATTGTGGCTTGCCAGTGAAACACTGAAAAAAAAAAAAAAAAAAAAAAACAACAGAGAAGTGGTTATGAAACACTGTGTTCACAATGTGTGGCTGAGAAGTGTTAGAATAAATAATGCCACATGAATAGAGCATGTTTATTTGTCCAGTTGAGTAACAGCCTCTTATATAAAGTGCAACCCTGCAGAAATATTTGAGGAAACAGATTTTTGTGATTTGCAAAAAGGAGGAGACTTCCTTTTAGATTCAGAAATCCTCATTGTGAACAATATCAAAACTACTAATTCAATTCAACTCTTGACCTTGACACAACGACAAAATAAATCACAATTTTATCGAGGAGCAATGTGTCTACTTGGAACCTCCTGTGGATATGAGGGAAAAATGACAGACTGCTTAACGGGGGGGGGGGGGGGGCAGCAGGGATCAGTGCCTGGTGTGTGTGCATGTCTCAGTGTGTGTGTACGTGAAGCTCCCCGTGTTTTTACAAGCCGTGCCTCAGAGCCCTGCGCGGGACTGTTTTCTTTGTCCCGCCTCCTCTGGATTTCTGACCATTATCGCCCACTCCTGCAGTGTGTGTCATCCACTCCCGCCAGCATCTGCAACATGTGTGTCCAATCCCAGCCGCAACCGCACAAATTCTGACTAAACACATTTAACGTCAAGAATACACAACTGTGTTCAGTTATATCAATGTGTTCACCAAAGTTAAAGCACCACACAGGACAAATAAGAGTTCCACTATTTAAAACAACTCTTCCTCCCTGAATGGAGCAAACAAAGACAGCTATCATCATGCCTAACTGCTCCAGAGCTGCTGATTTAACCCCTGGTTAGATGAATAATAGTAATGTCAAAGTCATATTAACAGGCTTTATTACAGGTCATTTATTTTGAAGTCATACAGAGGTGGGATTGTTTCACTGATCAGTGGAAAAATGTATGTGACATCCCTTAATAAATGCTGCAATGCAGTCACCACCTGCTCTCAGCAGACTCTTTTTTTCCACTATGTGGCTGTTAGTGCCATTGTTTGTGAATCCCATGCTTTTTGCAATGAGGCCGACTTTCCCCAAATGTCTTCATAATGGCTGAGGCTCCCTGTGTGGAAGGTGCAGTAAAGCCGCTGTGTGTTTTGTGAATTAGATGTCTTTTTGACTTATTTTGACAATTTAACAAACCCAAAAGACACGCACTTCTTTAGTGTACAGGGCTTCCTTTTTTCCCCCAGAAATCCCAGCACTGTTTCTATAATTAACAAATAGCAAGAACATTTAGGAGTCACCCACACTAGGACCAGTTGCCCCGTACCGTGCTGAAGCCCGACTGACCCCTCTCCCCAGTCCCATGAAGACCTGCACTCACGTTGCTCCAGGCCCAACGTGGGCAGAAAACCCTGTCTAGCTGTGGGAGTGTCACCCACCTGGGGGAGGGGTTACTGGGAAAATCACCAAACAGCATGTTAAAGCACACATGACCTGAGAAGTAGAGGAGGCAAATGACTAAAGGATGGATTTTTCTCATAACAGGGGGTTTTAGGGGGGCTAGGGAAACAGTGTTTGAAAAACACAATAGCAACAGTGGTGTTTCACCACTATATATATTGTGTATGACCACTGCTTCTCATTATTTCTGACTGAAGCAGACAGCCGGTGATCATTTTAGTGGGGAAGAAGCGTCAAGCTCGCTTCGAGGTACACCCCTCAGGAATAGCCTCTGTTTGAAGTAAACATTGCTTAGATGATCTTTTCTTACACAGACTTTGAATTTGTCTCTTTTATTTAACTTGAGATGCCCTGATGATCCATAAACATGCATGTGGTCCTACCTATATGCAAATCATGTCCTGAAACTCAAACACAAGAAAATGGTGAGCATCCACTCACCCCTAAAAAGCATTACTCTTTCCCAAATCAATGACAAGAGATGTGTTATTGTCATGCTACTTTCAATTGGGTGAAGTAACTGGAATAAACTACTTCTAGTTAAGAGGGATGACAAGTTCAATGTTTACTGTTACTGGCCGTAAAGTTGTTTTTGAATAAACTCTTGAATAAGTTGGAC
Organism: Labrus mixtus; assembly: GCF_963584025.1. NCBI lineage: Eukaryota > Metazoa > Chordata > Actinopteri > Labriformes > Labridae > Labrus > Labrus mixtus. Next base: position 25,647,986 of record NC_083621.1, read on the forward strand.
AATAAAGCACAATTAAAAAAAAAAAATACATAACCCAACCTATCATATAAAGGGAAATGTATTTATTAGATTTATTCTACCTAGTTTGTAGAATGACTATTACAGATTTAGTTTGCATGCAGAATGGCCTATATTAAAAACCATACATGATATTGGTATATCGTACAATAAAATGCTTCTAAAATTCCTAATGCTAATGTGAAACAGTGAAAACAAAAAAAGGCTGACTGGTTGGAAAATGACTGTTACATTACAGTACTGTGACTCAGTAGACTAAAAGGTAAAGCTAAAGGGAGAATTTTGAATTTCGGCAATCCACATCTTATCTTTTTGTTGATGTTTGGCTATAAACCGAAAGTAGTGTTCTCAAATGAAAAGAAAGGCCCTGCTGTCTGTTACATGTCACATTTATCCTCAATGTTGTGAATCTTATTTATGGAAATTGTCAAAAAAAAAAACAACTGACCTGAACGCAGTGGAGGCAAACATTAAAATAACTAACAGAAATAAGCTTTATTCTCCATGAAAGTCTTTTGTAGGTCATATCGATGTATCAGCGTTCATTTCAGTGTTTCATAACCAGATCAAAAACTCCTGACGGTAACCATTAAGCTACGTTTATAAATCCGCCCTTTGTGATGAATTTTGGTGGTGGGATCAATCCCTCAATATGAAAGATGTAATTCAGGCTCTGAGGCTGGTCAACATGAAAGCAGTGTGCCTCATTTAAATGAGTGGTAAGACGTGTTACCACCACTGCTATTATGTTTACTGAAGAGTGTGAAGTTATGCATCTTTACCCTGGTGCCACTGCATAGACCTAATCTCAAGCCCTGACCAATCTGAACTATTACTGTATAAGAAACGCTAAACAGCCTTGATGGCGTTGGCCTCAGCCAATGCTTGCCCTGCATATGGCAGGTGCCTGATTAATTCCCTGCTTACAGAAACTGTGTGCGAAAGCCTAGCATTGGCGGCCTATGTCATACAGAATTCTCCTCCCCATGAGGTATCTGGGTTTATATGGTTTTCAGAAGGTCTGTTGATTAGGATTGTGCAATAAGGCAGTGGTATGTATTTCATACTTAAGTTGTATACGTCTTTTTTCTATGGTGTTTTCCTGTGTAAGGATCAAGTCATTTTTAATGCCTAAGCTCGCCCCTGCAAAAGTAGTTGACCCACCACAACAAGTTTCCCTCAAAGAATCTTTGAAGTATATCGTAGAAATCCAATCAAGGTGGCGTTCATACAGACTGTTTGTAAAAATGCTTTGTTTAGGTTCAACACCGCAGTTTAGTTAAGCATACTACGGTAGGAAACGTTTTGCCCCCTTGATGAGCAGATGCAGCTTATGTATTGCCAGTTCAAGACGGGAAACTTAAGCCCTTAGTGATGTCTTGCATGCAACGTCAAACGCGCAGGTGGAATGGTGGGGTGAAGTCGTGCTGCTCCTGAGTTGGCATCAGAGGTAGTAAGGTAGACGTAACAGGGGGGACAGCGGCCATGTATATATAAATGCTAAATGGACTTCTGACTACTCAAAGCACCTTTACTGTACACCACAGATCACACCTACACATTGACACACTGATGGTAGAGGCTGCTGTGTAAAGTGATCATCAGTAGTAGCTAATACTGTTCATACACATTCATACACCAAAGACAAAGCAGCGGGGGCAACTTGGGGGTAAGAGTGTGGCTAAGGACACATCGACATGTGGCTGCGGGAGCTGAGGATTGAACACCTGACCTTTCTGTTGAGGTACAGGTGACCCACTAAGTCCAGAGTTGACAAGATGAAGCTGTGCTGTGTCTATGTCAGAATGTGTGTTGAGGCTCCCGCTGTGTGTTCACTAGTGAATATGTCATGGTAATGTTGGAACACATTCGAATCCCCCTGTTAGTACATGTTAGGGATGGGTCATGATTTGCAGTTATTCGAATAGTCATACATTAAGTTAGAACATTGTTTGAGAGTTTACAATACCACAGCGTAGTGTATTCAGATGATTCACAGAGGTGAAGATGAGACATAACACAGCTCTGTCTGTCTGTCTTAATTCTATGCACAGCCCACTATTATAAATCAGGGAGGTGATTGGCAAACAGCAAGCAGGAACAACAAAATGTTGTTATTTATGTCTGATGTCACCCTTGTCTATAAGTAAAAATAGACACTAGTAATTATTTATTTATTTAAATTCACAATAAATGTTTCCAAGGACATCTACAGGGAGCGGGATTTTTTTAAACACTACGCATTTAAATCTTTTATTTTTTTAATAAAATATGGTTCATGAATGCCTATGTGATAAATCTCTATAAGATCTATGCATAATGTAATAAGAGTAAGGTCCAGACCTGCTGTTTTGTAGAGTTTCCTGAGACAACATTTGTTATGAATTGGCATTACAGAAGAAAATGCCTCTGAGAATAGTAAATGGATTGGACATGTGTGGTGCTTTTATAGACTTCTGACCACTTAACGTTTTTTAACACGACATTCAATCACTGATGTCAGAGGCTCCTACTTAAAGCGCCCAACTGCCCTCAGTATTATTCCATTCACACACCTGGCTAAACAGCTGGAGCTTCAACATGTGATAGCAGGTGAGAGACGACCAAATCTACCACTGAGCCACGGCCTATGATAGCCTATGATATTTTAGTCCATATTTACTTCCTCATTACAACAGCTTAAACAATAGTCATTTAAGATGTGTATTGAAAGCTTAAGTGAAATTGACACAAATCCAGAGTTGAAACATTATTTAAAAAATAAAGCAGTATTTCAAAAGAGCATCAGCTTGATCTTCTTACTCAGACATGGATTTAGATCAACGCACTAAATCTTGCACGACAAAAGTCAGAACCTTTAGTTATAAATTTATAGTCTTTTTTTTAGTTATGAGCCTTCAAATGAATTTCAGATGAGGGTCGTTGTATAACTATTTGGTTACATTTTTTCCCCACGTTGAAACATAAATTAATAGTAACATTTATGGGAGTGAGCCGTTCTGACATATCTTGATTACATGGGAAACACTAAATAGTCCTAGAAGCTTTTTACACTCTGGGTAGTGCATGGATATAAATGAAACGTTAATATAAGTGATACTCTTGTTGGAAATCAAGTTATCCAGTCAAAGATAAAGACCCAGAGTTAGTGTGATGAACTCACTGTCATCTCCTACTGGTCCTGCAGAACACTGGGCCGGTGGGTCCCTTGCCAAGTCGTTCAACTCCTGAGACAAACAAAAGTCAGACGATCAGATTCTGCAGAATGGGGCGATAAATTAAAGTATTTCCAAAAACAGTTACCTACATAAGAGAAAAAGTCAACTACATCCAAACTATAAAGAGAACCACAAGGTGAACCTTTTTAATAATCTGATCTGATAATAATATCCATAAAGAATCGTAATGTTTTAATATCTCTTAACAGGAGCAGTAAGACACATTTATATAGTTAAGTGTTTGTAAACATGTAGAGATGCAGATGACAAGTCTTATTAAAATACTTACAAACTTAAACACTACAGTAGCACAGTAAGCTTTTAGGTAAAGGTAGTTCTGCAGGTATAGCAAGGTGTGGTACTTGAAACAACCCAATGGAGACTGAGATCATAAGTCAACAGAGGTTTATCTATAAGTCACACAGTTTGATGAATTAGCTGAAAGCTTGTTGAATGTTATGATAATGTTCACTTAGCGAACATGCTAGTTGCTTTGGTAATCAGCCACATGGCTATGCGACTCAAACACTTTGTAGAAACATGATTATTATATCATATGCTAAACATTCCTGAGGGAAATAATCTGCAACATGACAACGACAAACAACATGTTATGTAATAAAACACAGTGTAAAGATATGTTAATGATGATCTGCTGCTGTCACCATCATGGCAGGGCGACGCGTGGGGCCTGCTTCTTATTTAACACCAGAGACATAATGTTAGTGCTAACAAAGCCTTTACTCTGTTAGATTTTTACTGTCAAGTACCAACAATAAGGTCAACAAAACAACAATAGCGCACATGTTTTTCACGACTATCTAATAGTTTACATCACAGAGAAAATAAAATGTAATTGTAACAGAGCAGGGATATACGCTAGCTTAAGATAATGTGAAAGCAATCATTAAGTGTGGGCTATTTAAATGATAATGTGATGCATAAGGCTGTTATCTGCAGGGAAACAGTGTGTAAATGATAATTCACGGGAGTGTTTCACATAAGCTAACGTTAGCGTCGCTGCTAGCTCGTTAGCTTATCTGTCAAATCAAGAGGCGAGTACAGCTAGCTGTAATATTTATAACAGCGGTCAATAATGTACAATACATTATCTGTCGTGCATCTTGGTTTCCAGAATGAGATCATTTTCTACCTTTTATACACGATAAGACACGTTTGTTCAATGTAACCGTGACACTGTTAGCTAGCTTGAGCCGCAGTTAGCGTCTCTTACTGTCGTCACCCGCTATTAAGATCCCGTTAGCTCAAACTAACTCACAGGTAATGACTCAATATTCCCCTTTTTCACCCAATCTAATTAATTTGGCAACAACTAAGCAGATTGGCAACCTTTGCACCCATCGTGGGAGGAAAGTGCGAACCCCGGGGCCTCGTCGCTGACTTTCTTACCTTGTGAATTCTTTTCAGAGCCATTGTTGTGCTAGCGGTTCTGTCAGGGAAACGTGCAATTAAAATGGCGATTGATGTCACTCTCCGTGGGTAATACTACGACTCTGTTATCATAGAACAACCTTCACTGTTACATTCACTTCACCCGATCAGCTACCAAACGAAACCACCAACAAAATCTCGAGATGAAACTGAAAGATAGAAATGGTAGAACCGCGGTCCTTCCTCCTACTGCAGCGGCTACCAAATCACTGCGGCCTGCGTCCTGCCAGCAGCAACAACCAAGAGACTTCCGGCCCTGACTCTTCACAATAAGAGCTGTTGTCGGTAGTCATTTAAATTACAGCACAATTGAGCGACAAAATCTATAAATAAATAAATGGAAAGAAATAAATGTAGAAATAAATGTAGAAATAAATAAATGTGGAAATAAATACATGTAGAAATAAATACATGTAGAAATAAATAAATATGTAAATAAATAAATGTAGAAATAAATAAATGTGGAAATAAATACATGTAGAAATAAATAAATGTAGAAATAAATAAATGTGGAAATAAATACATGTATAAATAAATAAATGTGGAAATAAATACATGTAGAAATAAGTTTAAGACATTTAATTATTTATGTCCCATTTATTTACCAGTTTTTATTTATTTATTCACGCATTTAATTATTTATTTATTTATTTATTTATTTATTTATTTATTTATTTATTTATTTATTTATACTTCTGTCAGATCTCGTCCTCCATAAAAATCAACCGCAAGACATGATAAATCACTGACTGGCCCACATGGTAATCAACTAACATGAATAACTTAATACTGTAAATGCAACTCTAAGAGACATTTATGTAAAGTCTTGACAAATGAGAACCAATATTGGGTTATTACCACCTCTTTTTTAGATCCAATAAACTTTGCTTAATAAGATTTTATATAGTTAATAAATAAATAAAAAACACTCCGCAACCATTTTAAAAGAATCACATTGTGAGCAATATAATTAACCGCATATAACAGGTAAATATCATTATTTTATTCTGAAGGGCAGCCCCCAAAGCCGGAAGTCTTGTTGTTAAAACGCATCCCTCACTGCGATAGAGAGTCCTACACCGACATGCGCACGTAAAGAGCTCGCAGTGTACGCTAGGCATGAAGTACTGAAACTGGTATCGCTGTGGCTCAGAGCATGGGGCCGCAAGACTGGGTTCATAGTGTCTGGACAGGTCCATTATGTCTAACCACCACATATTTATCAAGGGTCATAGTCTGGGACCAGTGCTTAGACGTTTTGCTTCATCAGTTACAATGTATTTTACTTAGGCCTATTTCGAGACAATAAAACCCATATGGTTGCAATATTTAAGTGCATTATGTTCTAGGCTACAGATACATTTTACTCTGGGTTTGCAAACTGCAGAGAGATATAACAGAAAATTAAGAATCAGAAACAGTATGTCTATTTGACTCAAAAAACATTATGGGTTGTAAAACACTTAATTTTGTATGTAGGGTTAAATGTTAATGTTGAACCTAAATGTTAAATCTATATATGATATATATAAATCCAAATGTGAAATATTAAATCCATATGTCAAGTCTAACTTTTTAATCAAAATCGAATTGGGTGTCCAAGTGCTAAAATAATCATTTACAGATTATGCAAATCATATGATACCATGCCTGATGTTACATTCCATTAGCCTCAAAACTGGGATGTCAGAGCTGTGAATGACGTCACACCAGTGTTAAGCGCGTGGAGTTGTGAGGTGGCAACAAGTCAGACAAGCAACATGAGTCCCCTTGTTTTGTTAGCTTATACCAGGTGATAACAACACAATGTGTGAAAATAACATGACAACATGTCCACAGACAGAATCTGCACGATAATATCAGTGTGATGGATTTAATTCAAAAAGAGTACGTCGCTAATAAACACAATACAGCTTTATCGTTACTTTTGATGCACAAAGCGGATATGTTGCATTATAGCTTTGGCTACTGAAGGTTCTCCAAGTTTCCAAGTTGGGGGCGTTCCTGATTATGTATCAGACTGGAAACTCTAAATTTCCAAGATCAAATGAAACCCACCATTTGCACGCAGCCACACCCACACCAATGACCATGGATCAGGTGAAACGAGGAGGAGGAAAGGAGTGTTGAGGACCCAAGCATGGCTGTCAGGAGGAGAGATATAAAGGGCTGTTTTGGCAGGTGTCTGGTCTACTGGTTTACATTTAACATTAAGCTTTAAGAATTAAAATTTAGATGAGCATTTAGATGTATTATTTTCATTTATTTTTACATTTAGATTTAGAAATAACACAAAGATTTAGATTTACCATTTAGATTTAGATTTTAAATTTAGATTTAGCATTTACATTTAGATTCAGTCCATCTATCCATCATCTATCTATCTACCTGTCTGTCTGTCTATCTATCTATCTATCTATCTATCTATCTATCAGTACATATCGGTCAATCGATCAACCAGTTATCCTCCTAAGTCATTAAATGACACTTTGCTGGTCAACGCCTATACATAATAACAATAATAATAATAATAATAATAATAATAATAATAAGTTATCCCCCAAGAGGAAAGAACAAAGTCAAGCACTTGGGAACAGCGTCAGCAGCAATGTGATGAGAGGTGGACTCATTGTGCCTTCATCTTTAGTGCAATTGGTCAAATAACTCCATGATATGAGAACATTTCATCTACCAAAACTATACCAGACTACAGTAATCATTCACATTTTAAAAATGTTTACATTGATACATGAAGCACAAGTTAACTGAGCCTCTTTGTATTCAAACAAATGAATAAGCATACAGCTTAACTATCAAGTCTAACAATGATGCAGAATTCTTTATCAACCACATTTTGTAAAGGATTTAAAGAATGATTAATGTAATCTTATTGTGCTCTTCTCTGTTCTTTTTCATACTAATATTTGAAAAAGTCTTGATATGCAAAGGCTCAAAGTGTATCTTTGCCTATGTGCACCGGATGCCCATATCTAGATGTTGTATTTGAGATGTATTTACTGGCCCTTTTCCAGAGACCCTGGGATGTAAAATGGCCACTTCTTTGGGGCCCCCTTCTGGCCAAACTATGTCTCTCAATACTTACTATTCATGTTTGCTTCTGAGCTTGTGCCTAGATGGCCAGGAGGACAAACTTGCTATCATTTTGTGTCTGTTTGGGAAAACATATTTATATACTATTAATACAATTTATTGTTGTATTTAACAATAATTATATCATACAAATAACATGTATTTCTCACTATAAAATTTGGCCCATCTTGAGAACATCTTGTGTTTTGTACCCATTCAAAGATCATTGATGACATTTGATCAACTGCCTCATAGTCTTTAACCTAAGGCAAATGCAAAAAAAACATAGTCTAAAAAAAACTCAAAAACTGGAAGATGAGACAGTTAATAAATGCTTACATGAATGGTATGAGCCCTCGTTCATACTATTTGTGCTAATACAGGCACACCTTCCGGCACCTGCGCACATTCAATACGTAAAGTGGATGATGAGGGGGGAAAACCCAATTCATGTTTCCACAGGATGGCAGTAGTGACATAAAGTGACTAGTACAGATTGTGTTTGTGTGAACGTATATATAGCCCATGTGTGTGTGTGTTTGTGTGTGCGTGCGTGTGCGTGTGCGCCCATTCCTGCGTGTGCGCGAAATCTGCGTGGGAGTTCCTTCTTTCGCCATTCCGGGGTGTTGCCAGCTGAACGTTTGCAGAGGCGTGCTGAAGATGTAGAGGCTGCTCGTATCTTTCTCCAAGGCGTCACTTCGCCCTCTCACCTCCAGAGTCTGAATACCCCACCCCCCTCCTTCACCCCACCCACCAACATCATCTTGGCTAAACTAGAACCCCCCCCCCCCACACACACACACACACATACACCACCACACTCCCCATCAAACAGCACATTTGGGATCCAAGCATGCACCAACAGCAACTAGATTTCCGATTATCCTCCCCCAAAGTCACCGCAGGCGCAGCAGCAGCAGCAGGCTTCCCCCGTCCGAGACTGTACGGAGATTCCACCGAGTGATGCCACTGACTGCTGCAGCAAGAAATACACCAAGCTACCGCACATACTCTCGTCGCCTGCCGGAGGACCCGACACCACAGTCTCGGCCCCTGACAGAAGAGAGAGCCCCCTCCCCGCCCCCCTCGGCTCCGCTCCCGTCCTGACTCCAGGATGTCCGACAGCATCGCAAGTCCCGCCGATCGGTTGATCAAATGTAGGCATGCCAAATCCTGCATGGCCATTCAGAGCTATCTCTGTGCCAATATTACTGCTGTTAATCTTCTGTAGGTTTTTTTTTATTTTTTATTTGCATTCTTGTCATACACCAGTGTCTCTTCTACGCACGGTTTTTTTTGTTCAGACTTCATCCCTTTAATCAATCTATTCTCCCGCCTCATAATAAAAAAAGCCTATGTGACTTGCGAGTCATGCATGTGTTTCTGAACCTTTTAGTGGAAGGAGGTGGGGATGGAGGGAAAGTGAAAAGATGGTTGGAGGAGGAGGTTATCCAGAACTATACGCCATAATCAGGGTCTTCCCTCATAAAACTATTAGAATTCACGCCCTCACCGAGGCATTGCCCCATTTTCTAACGGGGGGGATGTCTCTTCCTCTATGTATAGCAAATGTTAATGTGCGACACCCTGTGCTGCATGATCTCCATTTACGCGCTCCACTCCTAGCGGTGGTTTCGTGTTACTGAATTATACTCAACAGAGACACAACCGGGAGAGTGGTAGAGGGAGGAAAAGGCAGGGGGAGAGAGAGAGAGAGAGAGAGAGAGAGCGAGAGAGAGAGAGAGAGAGAGAGAGAGAGAGAGAGAGAGGAAGATGAGCATCTTGTTCCAATGAAACAACCAGCAGTGTGACGATGACAGCGAAAGGCAGACATAAAGGTAAATAAATGTTACGAATATCTTGCGATCTTTGGTGTTGTGATTCTGTTGTAGATGTTAAAGGTGTCGCGGAATGATGTTGCATGAAAGCAACGATGCAAAGAGAGAGGGAGGTTAAAATGCTATTGGGGGCTTATTACTTGAAGGGACCTACAATTTCGGAGTTTTCTGCCTCATAGTGCCCATATGGACTGTACTATGTCCTGGCTATGGCTGTGCACATCTCAGTGTTGGCCCCGGTGTTGGATGTGCTGCCGCCGCCTCTACAGGGTGGCCTACATTTTCGATGTAGTTTATTTTCTTTCACAGAATCAGAAAGAAAGTCAGGTTAACAAATGGTTGAAATGGCTAGAAGGCTGAAGACATTGTCCAGGCCGAGTGCGCACCTTCATGTCTGGGAGATTGGTTGTAATGGTAAAGGCAATTAAAAGAACATAAGCCTAGTATTTCCTATAATGCCGCTTAGTGTACATAATGGATTTACGAAGTGTTTTAAGTCGACGTTTTCAGGAAGGCCTGAATGTCAGTTACAGAGTGTGCTTCTCGTGAGTATCATTCATTCAGGTCTCCATTCAGGTCTCCCTGGCTTCCCCCTCTTTTACCCACATATTGTCAAATAATAAGACACAATTTTATTTTGGGATGCTGCACTGAATATCAGAGCCCATTGCCCGGCGAGGATTTTTGCATTGAGCCCTAATGGTGTAATTGCATCACTGGATTATGGAATATTTAATGTGTTTATGAGAGTGTCTGTTCCTGCTTTACGCGTGGGCGGCTATAGGGGAGTCGAGGAGGGGCTCCTCTCGGGTTGTGATCCAAGGAGCTTGCACAGATTGTCGTGCTTATCGGGTCACAGCGAGGCATGGCATGTCAGCAGCGCTTCCAAACACGCAGCCCCGTCACATGCAACAAAGCCTGGGTTTGCCGTCTCTCCCACTGGTTCCCCTTAATATACTCTCAAGGTCTCTCTGCCGGAAGAAGCGGAGCTGACAGTAGGATGCGTGGCACGGGCATGCCCCGGTATTCCGTGCGCGCTTCGTGCTTGAAAGGGGGTGGAGTGGGCTGGGGGCGTGGGGGCTCTTGCAGTTTTTGCACGTAGGACATCAAGACTGCATGCGCCTTCAGCGTGGCTGGACTTGTACAGTACGTGTGTAACCACATGGATGCAGTAGTGCAGGGGCTGTGGCTAAAAATGTGGATCCCGTGAAAAAGTCAGATCAAACCTGCTCATCACTGACCCCTCATCCATCCAGTGTTAACCTTCTTTACCCATCAATATGCAGCTCTCTTCTGTGTGTCACATTATGTTCTGGTTTGTAGGTGTCTTGTAACACAGACGGTCCACAGGAACGAATACATACATCTGAAGTAAACATGCAGCAAAACAAGACAAGTCATCAGCTAGGTGAGATTGATTTAGTGTGGAGTGTGAAGGGAGGGAAGGAAGGGGCATCAGGCATCACTTTCTGTGGATGGACTGTTCCTGGTAGTTCCCCACATTATTGATTTTAGTGAGAGAGATGAATGCACAGAGATGGAGCCAAAGGACACAGCATAGTAGGAGGAATGGACAGAGAGAGGCAAAGAGTGTGGGGGCGAGGTGAGTGAGAGAGGTGAGGAAGGAATGGATGTGACAAGGCCATGGAGGAGGCTGAAGGGAAAGAGAAGGAAGGCAAGGGGGGGGGGGTGGAGTGATTAAAAGAAAGACAAGGTAATGTTTCATACTTCTGAGTGGTTGGACAGCATATTCTCAGTTAACCAATGGACTTCTCACACTTTTGTGAATCACATATCATGAAGACACATTTGTGTGTGAAAAACCAGCAGCTTTATAGTCAATCTGAGAATGTGACTTTTACTTAAAAGTGTAATTTCTTTGTTGAAACATATTATAAGTTCTGCCTCTGATTTCTCAAACCAGGACCTTGACTGTTTCCACAACTGGACAACATGGAATCTGTTTATCGTTGGTAACAGATGAATGATCACTACAAGTCTATGCACCAGTATTCACTGTTGTCAAAGCCAAACCTGTGACTGTGTCAACACCAAGCAATCTTAGATGTGTACCTTCCACCCTACCACCATGACAGTGTTACCAGTAAATGTCAAAGTCAAAGTCAACTTTATTGTCAATTTCAAAATATGCCAGACATACAGTGGAATCGAAATTGCGTTTGTCTCCGTCCCACGGTGCAATACAACCAAAATAAGGTAAAATAAGATAAGGTAAAATAGATCAAATAAAATGAGGTAAAATAAGATAAATAATATTTACAGTAATACATTCTAAATTGTGCAAAAGGTACAAAACAAAATGGCAAATAAAATAAAATAAAAGAAAATTTAAAGAAAAAGTAAACTTGTGCAATATGTGCAATGTGCAGTAAACTGAGTGTACTTTTGAATAGATAGCTTCAGAGTTATTAGTCCAGAGTTCTTGGTGGCAAACGGGAGAGGGTTTCAACGTCCAGTGTGAAGTGTAGTGAGAGTAGGCACAGTACAGTAGCTGAGGAGGGTAGCTCATAAAGGCCTTCAGGGTAGGATTAAAGTATGACACAGTAGGCCTTACACATAGACGCCTTGAAAAAGGTAAAAGCATAATCTCAAAAGTACAACTGTCAAAAAAATACATCATGACAGTATTTCAGAGCAATGACATTTGAAAAGTCTAACACTGTCAGTACTATCACTTTAGCACATTGAACATATTGGGGAGGTTTGTGAGTGAGGTTCAGAGTTTAAGGCGCACATGAAAACCCAAAGATACCCAAGCATTACGATAACTCATAACAACCTCTGGCTTGTAGACCTTGCTCCCAGCAGAAGCACAGATGTGATAAGTAACAATGAAGATGGCTGCATTCCACATATCAGCTACTTTCAGCATCCATGAATCGTGCAAGCTAGCTGGCTCACAGTCATGGGTTACTGGGACACTCACAGAGCTTGGAGCTTTCTTTGCTGTGAAACAGATTGATTGCCATTCTTATCCTGGAGTGGTACAACCAGTAAATCCACAACAAGCCTGAACAAATAGAAGGATCAAGCTTGGTAGCAGCTTGATATATCTTAGGACTAGCTTATTTTCCCCCCATTTCTTGTCATTTTAATCGCAGTGCCTTTGTGCTGTATTCATGTCTGTGGTAACATTAACAAACGCCCCTGTTTTCTTAATGTGGTTGGAGAAGATTTCTGAAACCTACACTATATTACATATCCATAAAATAATATGTAGGGCAGACCAGATCTAAATGGTGACGGTACATACTTTATTTTATTAGTCACGTCGGTACTTGAAATTTACAAATTTTATATCATACTGTAATACAATGCAGAAATTCTAATAATTGATTTATATATAATATAAATCAACTCCTTTCTGCTACCTAACCAATAAAAATGGATGATTATAGATGTCATAAAGTTAGAATGTATTATTTTCCATTAGAGCCCAACCAATTGATCGGGCAGCCGATAATATCGTCCGATATTATCATATCAAATGACTATCGGTATCCGCTAATTTTATTGCAGATATGCACCGATATCACTGGATTTATTTTCATTTGCGTTTCATTGTATTACACTAGCAGTTCACTTTGACCAGTGAAGGGCGCTATATGGACTATAAAAAGCATAATCACTCTCCAGAGTGTCAAGCAGTGATGCACGTTCATGCACAGTTACTTTCCAGTCGAGTGTCTTGGTTGTATATCTTTTACACAAGTGTTTGATCTGAGGGATCAAAATGAAAAATGTGTACATCTATATCTATCTATATGGATCGAACATAGATCTAACAAAGGTATTGGTCGATATTTTAGAATGGATTTTTTTTTCTGCCCTATTAAATGGGGATATCGGCCCCAAAAAATCATATCGGTCAGGCCCTGCTTTTCCATTTCCCATGTGCCAACTACAACAGAGTTTAAAGTTGGCCTAACTGCAAGTGTTTGCCTTTTCATAAGGTGTGAAAAGTGAAATTTAGTGATTTGAAGTAAGTACGTTAGTACACATTAAGTAAATTTTTTGGTCACATAAGCAGACTTCTGTTGCTGATTTTTGTCAGTTGCTACACTTATCACTCCTGGGCTTTTACCTGCTACACTACTTGGCATACTGTATGTGCAAACATAATGCAGGGAGGCTACAAACAGATCATTTTACTGCCAAATGTCTTTCATAAATTGGATAGGGTGGAAGTGTGCTACTCTGATTGATAGTAGATATCAGATATAGCCAAAATCTGTTTGATATTTTCATATCTGTTCAAGTCGGCTGTTATCCATTGATGGAAGGCTAGCATTCAGTAACCTACGTTTACACGCACAGTTAAGTCAAGCTACACTTTTTAGCTCTGTAACGCAGTTTAATTGAACTATTGTCTTTGTCCCAAGCAACGGGGGGGAGAATCCATTTATTGTCAAATGATGTAAACATGGACATTTTTACAGCTTACCCACATTTGATACATACTCTACCCTTACCTTTGGTACAAATCTGATACACGATGTCCCTCTAGCTTATGGTGATATCTGAAGGCAACGCAGCTTCTGCTAAGCTATGCCTTTATACTGTTTATTAGGGTGTTCAACTAGCAGGTCAAAGCCCCGCACAAGAACTTCGGAGCATGCATAGAACGCCTTTAGGCCAGCTTGGGTCCTATTGAGAAGAGTACATGCAAGAGTTAATGAAGTTCCATCCACATTAGCTATAGTGTTAGTCCAATTCACTTACATGTTCACATACATTTTAAAAGTCCAGTTTTGGTCGAACTAACACAATAAGTCAACTCTCTCTAACTGCATGTAAACATACTGATTGTTCGAAAATACTGAATTCTTTCTGCAACCAAGGTCAAGCTCCCTTAAAGTCTCACATGAGAAAATGTGTCCCTATTCAGTCGTTTAGTTGCAGGGTTGAAAGGCAATATTTGTCGTTAGAGAGTTCTGACCTTTAAAGGTATCAATGAATATGTGAAGAGTGTTTACTAAGGCTAAGTGCATATCCAAAATGCGCTCATGCATATATCCATTCATGCATGCACAAACCCTCATGCACGCCCAGACAAACACGCACACGCGCGCGTGCACACACACACACACACACACACACACACACACACACACACACACACACACACAAAGCACAGATCACCTCTGGCAATGCTAAGGGCAAACTGGGCATATTTCATTTGAGTGTAACATGCTGTTCCATTCCCTCATAGTTCTCCTCAGAGCGATGTGTAAACTATGTTAGCTGTGTGTATGTGTGTGTGTGTGTGTGTGTGTGTGTGTGTGTATGTTTTTGGGGGTTTAATGGATTTTTGTGTTATCCTTGTGAGCAAGGGTTCCCACCTTGGCCAGTCTGTGTGCCTTGTGGGGAGGGTGGCAGGGCAGGGGCTATTTATAGAGAAGGTACTCCAGAGAGAGAGAGAGAGAGAGAGAGAGAGACAGAGAGAGAGAGAGAGAGAGAGAGAGAGAGAGAGAGAGAGAGAGAGAGGGATTGTCTAATGAGGACATGCTGTTAGGGGATGGGCCGTTGTTTCTGTTGATTCAGTCTGTACATGTGTGCGTGTGTGTGAATGAGAGTGTGTGTGTGCGTGTGTGTGTGTGTGTGTGTGTGTGTGTGTGTGTGTGTGTACAGATGCTCTATCATGTGTGAAGTGTGAATTAATTGAAGAACTTCAAACACATCTTAGGTTGTCTCCCCCCCCCACACACACACCACCACCACCACCTTCAAAGACCCATGGAACTGTGTTAGCTGATCTGGGTCAAAGATGGTAAACACACAGACACACACATACACGTGTGAACCACCGCATCACTTCTCTCTAATGCACCTCAACCTCTGCTGTTCACTGCTCCAACTTTTCTCCTTCATTTAATTCATGAAGAAACAGGCAGGAGGATGAACTGAGGCCTGTGTTACAAAGCGAGTTCAACACACCCAGGCTATCTTTCAGTTACTTGGCATCACTTACCCGGACAATTAAGACCTCGCTAAGCGGCCAAACGAAGATCTGTGAGATCTGACTAAATCTCCCATAAACTAATTTGTTGCACAGATTTACTACTGAGATGTGTCTGAAAATTGAAGACATAATATTTTAGCTGCATCCCCTACGGTAACAAATGAAAGCTATTTTAAAAGCGATAGTTAATAACTACAAGGCTCTGGTGCTTTTTCAGTCTGTGTTGTTTGATGATCTCAATAAAGCACAAATAAAAACTTTCATTCATAAAAACTTTTTCAGTAAAATCATCGATCTCTCTCCAGCCTCCTCTCTCGCAATCAGCTCACAGAGCTCTTAGGTCAGGATCTGATTGGTCATTGGACATTTCTTTCTACAAAGCGATCTCCTAACCCCAACATAACCTGCTCCAGAGCAGGTTCAGCACAAGTTACCGTGGCAACCTACCCTGGTAAGAAGTGAACAACCCTTGTAGTTCTGAAAACAAAGAGTTAAACCTGAAGTTTCCTCAGTAAGCACTAATCTTGCTTCGTAGTAGAGGCCCCGCTATTGAAGTGTGTGTGTGTGTGTGTGTGTGTGTGTGTGTGTGTGTTTGTGTGATATTTAGATGAGGTACTGCAGAGGGCACAACTAACAGACAAAAACACAAATACAGGCATGCCATCAGTTCTAGTCAGTCTCAGTTGATGAACACCTGACAGGTACAGTGTGAGCAGGCACCATATTGTACTGAAATAAACGTTGTAGGTCATAACATCACTGCATGTTGCATAAACAGGGCTTTATTCTGTATGTGCTTCTGAAGTTAGTTTTTCTGTTGCTTTTTTGCAACTTCTTGTCATTTAATCCTACACATTTATTTCCCAGCGTCAAAGAGATTTCCCCTTTCTTTCAATTATCTAACAACCCATTCATTGAGAAGTATATTTGTGATGCTTTGTTTCCATTTTGTCATATTTTGGGGGACAGACAAAATAAGGGCAGATGGATCACTGGTGACTTCTACAGTCGTTTCTGCAATCTCTCTGTTACCTGTCACTTCCTCCATCCTTCATTCCCTCGTTGTGAACGGTGGGCCATGTGTTATTAAAACTGATGAAATATCAACATAATTAACTTTAGCCATTAGGGAGGACGCACACAATAATGAGATGATTCTGATCAGATTCTGCTCCGTTAGGCTATTAGGCCAGCCCAAACAAATTTAGGAGATTTGGTTGAAAGCTGTGTCATACATTTTCTCACAGGCTCCCCCCTCACAGCGCTGCTGAGCTGGCAGTTTTGATGCTTAATAAATTCAACACAAGGGAGCTCAGCTATGGAGAGGAGGCCAGCAGACAAAACCAGTACAAAGTACACGAGGAAGAAGCTAAAGATGCTTTCACCTCTTTACTCCTCTGACACCCCTTTGTCAAGCTCACCTCACCTCACACACCATCCATTCATTCAATTGGTTGCTTTTGTAAAAATGACAGTTATAGATGAATCTTATCGTATCACATTTTGTTACTCCACAGAGAGGTAGCATTTACGGTTTGAGGTTGTCACATGACAAGCTTGCAATTTTGCAACATTGTACTATCTACCTGTATAAGTTACTGTAAATATCAACAATAGGGAATAGAAAACTGTAACATGTGTAACTTTACATGATGAAGGCTAGGATTTATAGACTTTGTGCTCTTTTGATAATTCATGTTACTACCATCATGAGCTGATCCGTTCATGTGCTTATAGCTAGCATTGATTAAATTTGCCCTCTGAATTCTCCGACAGGTGGGATAGTATCTGAGTAACTCAGCATGTGTAGAGCTTATAACTGAATCTTTTTTGTTTTGTTTTTAAAAGTTCTTAAATCTTCTGTGAGGCAGGGTAGGGCGGTAAACAGGTATCAATACCGACATCGGTATTACATTCTGACACAACATAGATTTTATTCCAGACGGTCATCAACAGTTTCAGTACACATTGTCAGTTAAATAAAGCGAGCGTTAAACACTTATTTGTGACTGACAATGGCTCAGATTGAGTCCTCCGGTGTTCTGCACTTTTGGCTCAGAGCAGGGACTCTCACACTCACTGATTAAACAGCAGCGCCTTCTCCTCGTGTCGGAGCAGGTGTCAGTATTTACAATGAAAGTGAATTGTGGCGCAGCAATCAGATAAATATGTATTCTCTCCTCTCCAAATTTGAGCAAATAACAGCTACATTAGGTGGGTGTCCTCACTTGCAGCGCGACTCTTTCGGTTTCTCCGGGTCTTTGTGGAAAGACATTAGTTGAGTATCGCATTGCAGGGCTCTTTGAGGGGGGGAAGGGGGGTCGTGGTGCTTGAATATGTACTGTGTCTGCAATCTGTTATGATACAGTAATATCCCAATATACTACTCTTAACACAAAATTACTGTCATATGGATGAATCTCAGGTCTTATGGCAGCCCACTACTGTATGGAACTTTTAGTTTGTGTCAATTTGGCGACCCCTGTGGGGTCATTTAACATTCAACAGTCAATGTATCACTTATTGAGATTCTTTACCACGGAAATACTTTTTTGGGGAGTCATTACAATATGAAAATAAGTTATAATTTGATTTATGGACTTTGTTTGTTTGTGTCAGAAGCTCAGAGAGTCATCCTCATTCATTTCAGTCTTTTTCATGACCCCCCCAAAACTCCTCACAGGAGCTTTAAAATAGAAAAGCCCTCTTTTATGCTATCTATACAGTTTGTACCAACAGTGGTTAAAGGTAGCGTAACAAGACTCTGCTGTAATATTCTACTAAAATGACTTAACTAAAGGGTGTAGACATCTGTCTAAAGCCTTTTCACATATGAACTCCTGGGCCCCGGTTGTTCAAAGGGTTTAATCTGGATAAAAGTATCTGGATTTGGTAGTCCACTTTTTTTCAATCAAGGTAACGTAATCAAGCTCACTTTAATCCCAGTTTTCCAAAGAAAAACTGGATCAACCTGATCCAGACAGACTTTTAAAGGATTGCCAAATTCAGATTAACCAGTGCTCAAGAGGGGACTTTATACACTACACCAAAGGGCTTTCACACTTGCACAAAACTCCTGAAAAACTCCTTATAGTTTTAGCAGCAGCTTCATGTGCGATTACAAACAGTCGAATATTTCACTCTGCAGTTTTTCCTGCCAGCCCGCTTGTATTTTTTCCTCAGAAGTCAGAGTGAGCTGATGTGAGAAGAATTCCCCTCCAGCAAGTGGGAGGAGGTGGTGAAGTTTATTCCCTGCAATCGGTGCATAGACTGTAATGCATGCGACCGCTACGATCTCTGTGCACGTGATTAAGCAGCTGCATCATGAGTTCTGTTCGCCTGCTTGCTTTTCTCTGCTCTTTTGTTGATAGTGTGATTCTGAAGAACTACATGTAGCATTGGTATGAAGGCAAATATTCTCATTATAGCGTCGTATAGCAGACTCTGTTGCTCTGTACTCCACTTCTGCATCTGGAGAAATATATTATGGGTATAAAATCCCTCATGTTTTACAACCATTATGTCTACCTAATCCACTCTGTCACTGAAGAAAAGCAGCATTCTTGTGAAAATATATTTAAAAAATTGTCTTCAAATATCCACTACTTTGTAACATGTTGTTTCGTTTAACCAGTGTAATAGTTTTTTTTTCTTCTTGTAATCCAGTCTGAAGCCAGCCCTCTGCTGCTTTGAATCAAAGTAATACTAATCCTACTCAAAAGTTTTGAACAACACAAACTGGAGGATTTATCTGGTTTAAAACCCGGATTGGATTACCATATCTTGTCCGATATGTTGTCCTTTTTTTCTGTTGAACAACCCGATTTCAAAGTTTGATCCTATCCCATAGCTTTTATCTTGATGGTGTACTTTTGATCAACCTGGCCCTCCGTTTTCTAGATAATTTTAGGACACATGCACCTCATAGCAGGAGAAAACCGGATGTCGGATGAGCTCTTACGACTTGTTTGGTTCAGGTGAGGGGGAGGAGTGTTCTGAAATTACGTCTGTTTCTGGGTTAATATCACTATAAGGTCATTAGGACAAACAAAGGACAAGTAAAGAGTAAAATGAGGCTGAACAATTTAATCACTGCCCACTCACGCGTGATAAATGTTCAGGACTATTTCCTGCTTCTTTCACAAATCGGCTCACCTGAGCTTGCATACATTGTCCTTGGGAGCTGAAAGGAAAAAGTAAGATTGTTAACAGATTGTCACAAAAGCAGTCCACTTTGACGTTAAGAAATGTTCTTGAGTACAGCACATGTGTGAAAGGGGCTTTAGAGAGAAACAGGATTACATTTAACTAGATGTTTTAAAGTTGAAAGGTCAAGCAAAGAGCCAGCTATCCTAAAATTCTGTGACAGATAGATATTCAAGGTTGGTCTCACTTATCTACTGCACGTATAGGCTGGTTGATCCAGAGCCGTCAAAGACACTCAGCATGTTGTATTGCAGTGGGTGTCATTTCTTCTGCACATACTCAAGAACAAAATATGATTGAAATTGAAATTTGAACAATGACACGATTGTTTAAATTGTTCTGATACACTTTTGACTTTTAGCAGCTCAACCTTTGTTTACCTAAAAAGATTCAAATGTTCTCTCCCCCCTCTCTCATGCTAAACTTGCATAACTGACTTAACAATAAAATCAATACGATTCACTTTAAACAACCAGTTTTGAAAAGAAAACACGAGGATATGAAGCATGTTTGTGCTTTTGTTAACATCAGTATCTTGGCTGACCCTCTTTGTTCTAGGTGATATTTCAACTAAATAGGCCTATAGGAAGTATTGCTTTAGGCCCCGTGTCCACCTAGCGTTTTCTTCTGAGCGCCCCCATTTTCAATGAGGAGAAAGCGAGAAGCAGGCGGCCGCCCGGAGAACAAGCACAGTGCTCAGCGTCCTTTTCCGAAAGCTCCGCCTTTGACCTACCGTTGCTCTTTTCCAAATGTATGATATAGTTCCTGTAGTTTTGCTGCCTACAGATTGTGTCTTTTACCCACATTCTCTTTACTCCGTGTATGATCAGTAAATAAAGGATGCATTATGCATCAGAATTTGTGTCTGGTGCAAAATATGAATGCAGACAAAATGTGTTGACATTGAATATATCACAGCTCCCAGCTGTACAAGTGATCCTTAGATGTTTAATGTTTATGGGCCATCTGGCATGTCTGGTTGATGTTTGTGTATGAATCTTATGTCTGTAAAGCCCTAAAACCAAATATCATTTAGGATTTTGACAGAAATAAAAAATGGATGATGATTTATGTAAAAGCTAGATTAAGAGTATATCTTCTTAGTTTAGTGTGTTAGCATACTAACGTTTGCCTTTCAACATTAAAAATCAAGTACAGATGAGAGGATTAGAGCTCCCCCTACTGACGGGCTGCAGAACATGCCATATACCCCTCAAACGATAAAATCAAAATGCAAATTAGGAACATTTTTCTCAAGCAGCGGTTTCTTCATAAAAGCTATTATCATGCATATACTGTTCAAGTCATCTTTTGACTTTGTGTAACCTGTTATGTGATGCTATAAAACGGTACAAAATGCCATGACTGACCAAAACATGAGTCATTTACCTTCCATAACTTCAAACCATCTCAATCAATAATCTGTTCTCTTGTGGGGATTTATGGCATTTATCAGTAAGGTAAATGTGTGTTTTCATTAGCAGAATGACGTCTATACTGCAGCTCATCAAGCCGGTCCCTACTGTTCATTTGTATACAGTCTATGATTGAGCCTTACCTGAGTTGCAGGACAACAAACTTGTGCACTCTCTGGAACCTCGGCTAAGACTGGCTTTTATATTGTGACGGTATGCTGCTACTCCATGTGAATACCACTGCTTTAGATGCATTGTTAGTGTTGAGATTTCCACTGTGTGTGTGTGTGCTGGTATGTGAAGTTAGCTTTAGAGTGCGCCCTTATTAACGCTTTGTTAGGCTTCCGGGTGGCGCACGTCTTCAGGAATCAGTGATTGACAAACGGGCCAATGTGTAATGGTGCCAATGACAGGAAAAGTATCCCAATTATCGGCCCCAAAAACAACGGCTGAGCTTCAGTAAGTGGCTGATGAAGGGCTTGCACAGGGCACCACGTTGTGCATATAACTAATATTTACTTCAGTGTTAATAAAGGTGGACAAAAAGTATGAATACAAAGATCAAACATTAATAAAAAATGTGCACATTTGGGTGGTTAAAGTGGTGCTGTCTTCAGTCCAGCTGTAAGGTAAAGGATGAGGGGGAGTAAGAAGTCTCACTGGTTTCATCCCTACAGCAGTTCTACTGTTGAGGCAAAGGATCGAATGAGTTCTGGACGCTGGCTGCTGCAGGTGCAGAACTTGGCAATCATGTTACCAAGCCCCGAGTGAAATCTGTTTTTCTTTAAAGACAACAGTTCATCAAAAAACATTTATTCCAAATGTTCAGGAGAAGATCAGAAAAGAAAAACAGAGGTACCACTTTGTTACCACAAGGGGTGCCAAAATCAACACAAACCAAAAGGACTCTTTAAAGTTCATTGAGTCATACTGGCTTAATGATGCTACTGTTTTAGTGGAGATCACGTCAAACTATGCAGTGTGGTTTCATGTGTTTGTTGAGCTTCCCTTACTGTAAAAAACAACAACAATGTGAGCATCGCATTGAAATGTAACCATGAAACTCAAGTTAACTGAAGGCTTGTTGTGTTCTGTTAAAGGGACCAAAAGAGAGGGAAGTAAGCAGGAGCAAAACAAGGAAGGGGCAAAAGAGGAGAGAGCAAAACAGTGACAAAGTGACAGAATGGAAGTGTGTGTGTGTGTGTGTGTGTGTGAGAAAGAGAGAGAGAGAGAGAGAGAGAGAGAGAGAGGCCTAGTTTTTAGTTTGTGATCTAGGCCATTATCTGTGTTAGCACTGGTGGGGCTCCAACTGGCTCTGTGGATCCTGCATAACAATACCTTTTATGAGCTTGACTATGTGTGCATTCCACTGTAGGCTCACACACACACACATGTCCAATCATGCATGTTAACAGCATTGTGCCATACGTGATGTGCGCATGCGTCCCTGCGCCTCTGTGCCTCTGCCTTTTGTTTCTTGCCACTGAGTCTGTGCTTGTTAAGACCGCTCATCAGTGTGTGTCTGTTTTGTCGAGCGTGTCTTTCATATGTGTTTATGTTACCCTGCACGTGCAGCAGTGCACTCTTGCTGTATCACCCCCGTCGTCAGTCAACCCCCCGCTCCATCAGCACCCTGGGGGCCTTCATTATGTAAGAAAGACATTACTGCAGAACAGAGGCAGAGACGCAGAGAGACATTACTACAGAACAGAGGAAGGCAGCTCTGATAACTCTTGCAGCCCCTGCTTCAACCCACCTAGGCCTCCATAAGACTCACACGCATGCAGAAGGCACGTGCACACGCTATCACACATGCAGTTATGCAAACACACACACACACAATCAAATCCTCCTGTTTGTGGTCCAGATTTTATATAGAACAAGGAATACTCCGCATTTAATAAACAATATCTTCCATTGCTTCTGGTTCGCCTCCCTCATCTCAATCAATACAAATATTCAAACTCCCCTTCCACTTTTTCATATCTGTAATAATATATCCTCCTGTATTCGTCGATCTTTGATTCTCCTCTTTTTAAACCGTATTTTCACTTTCTTCTCCTCTCTGTCCTCCCAACCTCCCTCTCCAGCGGTCCCCTTCCCCCTGGCCCACCGGCTTACCATGAAAGAGGTCTTTGACACCGAGGGCCGGCCGCGGGTGGACCTGCTCAAAGCTCACCTCACAAAGGAGGGCCGTCTAGAGGAGGCCGTGGCACTGCGCATCATCGATGAGGGCGCTGCCATCCTGCGTCAAGAGCGCACAATGTTGGATATTGAGGCGCCAGTCACAGGTACGGCATAGGGAGGAAAAATAATGTGGGTAATAGTCTTGAATTCAGAGTACATTAATAGTGCAGCTAGAATGTCGCTCATGGTCAGAGGCTGTCCCTGTTGGACGGATTACACAAAGCGGAAATGGCAGACATCCGTGCTACGTGTGGAGTAGTTTGGCATATTCACAGTATCAAAAAAAAAAAAGAAATAGCAGAGAAGAAAATACTGGTAAACAGAAAACATAATGAAGCCGTGTCATTACAAGAGATTGTACTGATAGTGCACTATGCAGTCAATGGTCGTGCACAGGTTGCAGGATGTATATGTCATCAACCCCCCTGTGAAAACCTGATTTTATTATGAAAGAAAAGAAGGAACTCATGACTCTGTCCACTCTTTTCTCTCAACTGAAGGCGTAGGATGCCCAAAAATAAACCTCAACATAAATCAATAACAGCTCACTTTGCCATATCAAAGAGGGATGTGTGCTTCACTAAGGCAGGAAGTTGAACTTCCGAGAATCACTGCTGAGTTTCTTAACAAAGATAGTCTGGTTCTTAACCCAGCTAAGATGTTGGACTGTGATTTTTACACTCCAGTTTTAAATTCAGACACACCTGATACATTGTATCAGAAAATGAGCTTGACTTGTGCTTATATGCCGATTCTATTATCTTAAGGTTGTATCTTTTCCCTCTGTTTCACTAAATTAACAACCTGTGGTTTGATCTCAGTGTTTACCATGCAGCAGGATTGTAGTACCGGTCCTCTCATTTAACTGTCAACAGGAATGTGAATAAGGGATTGTTGCTACTTGAACATCAAAAAGCGAAATATCTGTTCTTATGAATCAAATTTAAGCAGAGTGGGCAGTGAGCACAGATAGCAACAGTCAAACAGCGATGGAGACGGAGGAATGGGGCTGTGGCTCGAAAAAGCAAAAATGATCTGTTATTATGTATTAATTAAGCATTTTCCATTCATTGAAATATTAATCTGCCGCATGGATCTGCCACCCCTTAATATGAACTGTTGTTCAGTCACACTTCACTGACAGAACTGATTGGCACCCATGTGCCTTACAATAGCAGGCGCTGTAGCTTTTGGTTATATTGCCATGTATTCCCATGCCAGCAAAATGATATGAACCGAGGACATTACCGGAGCGAGGAGGAGGTGAGGGGAGATCGATGAAGAACAAAACAGAAAACAACCATTCAGATGGGGACACAGAAAACAGACAAGCAGCCAGGCAGACGCAGGCACTGTCAACCTTCTGACACTGCTATAATGTACCTGTGTATGTCTGCTGGTGTGTGTGTGTGTGTGTGTGTGTGTGTGTGTGTGTGTGTGTGTGTGTGTCCATTTATGCAAATGAGAGTCATGAGGTAAATTTATGTGGGTTGTTGTGCCCACGCAGTGTGGGAACACAGCTCGGCTTTCACAGGTACATGTTCCCCGGGGACAAGTACAGACAGACAGGCAGATGGAGAGACAGCGGATCACGAGGAGCTTAGTGCAGAGGTTCTCAAACCTGCTCATTCCCAATGAGTAACATATTGATGCCTGTTTCAAACTTTTTCACTTCTACAGATTCTGACACTGAAACACCCACCTGAGAACTGGCTACGATTTGCCAACACATTTAAGTGACAAAAACTTTTGAAAAATTGTGCAAGAGCGTTCATGCAGGGTATCATGTCGGGGACATACTCTGAACAGTCTTGTACTTTGATGAACTATTTCTTGAAATGCTTGAAGTTTGACAAGTGAACAGACAGGCAGGTGAATGACTGATATCTCAACTGACAGGCTTCATTAAGACTACTGAAACAGTGAGGCTGGTCTGAGGAAGCAGACAGGTACAGCTAAATGTCTCTCAAGCCATTTTGCATTCCCAATTTCTAGTTCCAATAAAAGTGAATGCTTAGGAGTAGACAAAAAATGACACATTAACATGAAAAGCACATGGAGAGACAACCAGGTACGTGTAAAACGGCTACAGGAAAATGGTCGCAGAAAGGAACTTTATCCTTATATTAATCAATACTTAAAAATGTGTCTTTGGATCCAATCTGTGGAAAATTGTTTGAAATACAGCCATCAAAATGTAACAAAGCATCAGACGAAAAAGTCTGATTGCTCGATATAAAATCATTTATTTATCACTTTCTTCAACAAATAAATCACTTTAAGTGGTGCGCTGAAGGATGCTGATATGTTCTAGCTAATGATGAACTAGATCTAGTTTTAGCACAATACCAAAGCTACTGTAAGCTATTATAAATGAATAATAAATTGTAAAAAAATAGGTTTCTGTAAGACAACATATGAGGTCATAACCATATGTTCGAATGGTGTGTAAGCAATCAGTCTGTATGTATCAGCTGTAAACTGTCAATGCTCTAAAGTAATGATATCATTAGCGTTTGTCAGTGGGCCTTTTCAAGATCCTTGATGCACACCTTCCTTTTAAGTATTTAAATAGAGAACTGAAATTGATGATAAGATTTATTCTTATTACTAATTTTTTTACTTTGCTATTTATTGGAAAGATGAGCAATGTTTAAAAAAGATGCAAATCTGTCCATATGGAACCACTAAGCAAGAGACTTCTTTACTAAATTGTAGATGCCTGACCTAGAAGCTAGAAGAGGTCAAAAAGCTCCAGCAACACTTGTAGTACAAAGATCAACTTTATTAACAAATTAGGCTGACGCGTTTCGGTTTGTGGTCTTCACTGGGGTCATCAAGAGACAGATTGTAAACATCATTTAAAAAGGGTAGGTACGAAATTAAGAAAAAGGTAAAAAAAAATCAACAAGGTAAAGACAACCAATCAGATACATCCACATATATGTATTTCAGCCAATAGGCTGCATGCAAAGGTGGGCTGGTTAGGTTTGTTGGCCAGACCAATGGGCACTGACATGAAGGTGAGGGGCTTGTCCAACAAAATCAAGGATGACACCACACCTGACACCTAACCTGTGGCAGCTGAAAACTCAGGTCTTTAAGTTCGTTTGTGTTTTTTTTCACAGTGTGTGGAGACATTCACGGCCAGTTCTTCGACCTGATGAAGTTGTTTGAAGTGGGAGGTTCTCCTGCCAATACACGCTACCTCTTCCTGGGGGACTATGTGGACAGAGGCTACTTTAGTATTGAGGTAAAGATGGAGGCTTTGAACTGCACATACTTACTACACAATGTATCTCAACATGTCTCTATATTTCCTGGTATGAAAAAGTATTTTATTGTACATATGATTGGCTTACAACAAAATCACTGTCCATGTTAGTGTAGACATGAAATCTATTCCACGCTCTCCATGAGCACGCTGTATTTTACTACTGAGAGACACAGTTGATGCACTGTGCTGTCATATTATCAGTATACAAAAGTTCTTTATATTACCATTAAGACACCATAATGTACCTCTGCAAATACAGACAGATACAGATACAAAGGTAAGAACATTTCAAATGATTGGATTATTAAAGTCGAATATTCAATGAAAGGATTTGATGTGCAGCTAACGGAAATATGGAAATAGTTCGTCTCGGGGTTAGTTGGACATTTTACATGTTTAAGATATGTGAGTGTAATAGTGATTTTGTGGTTACATTGTCTTGCAGATATGAACTAAAAATGAATAATTCAACAATATTTCTGCCTCCTTTCTTGCACACAGAGGGCACATTGGCAGCAGCCTTAACTTAGATCATTTTGTGTTAAGTTGAGGGAACACCCTCTGAGCTATTAATCTGAAGAACAAAATGATAAGATGAAAACATGTTCGGAGATTTCGTATGCAGAAAGATGTAGGACACAGCCACATCTGTTCTCATTTCATTTTTCCTGTTCAACTCAATCAGCAGGCTCCATCTGGGATGGCTCTTATCAAAATCGGGATTGTGTCTATCTTTAGACTTGGGGAAGGACCAGTTTTCTTTCAGCTCTGTGGATGGTTCATTCAAATACTATTCACTAGTAACGGCTCCATTGTTATTCTTCCTGTCTTCAACTTTTCAGTTTGAATTGGGTTAATTGGAAGTGAAATGACTTCAAGTGAAGCTCTGCCTCACGTGATTATTAACTATCAACACTGCCTAATTTGTAACACTATCGCAAATGACATAATAGGGTGTTGGGAAATACATTCTATTCCTTTCTTGACAAGAGTAAGATGAGGAAAACTCACTTAGGAACATTGGAGGCAGGAATTTGAAGGATCAGTATAAATACTAGGGTGTACAACTAGCCTAGCTCAACCCCGAAATATAAAACTAGCAGGGGCGTGTCCAGACTTTTTGGACTGCGGCGGACCAACTGGGGCACTGACTTATGCAGGGATGGCCTGAAGTGTGATGTGTACACAAACTCACACAAATAAATATCAATTATTTACCCTGACCAATCATTTCTACTTTAGAACAAGAGATAATGGCAACATTAGCTTAATTTTTTAACGACACAAAAAGAAGACTTATGGTCAACGTCACAACTTTACTTTGAAAAGAGCATGCTAACTCCTGCACAGTCTAACCTGCAATGTTTTGGTCCCGACACATTACCAGTTAGTTCATTGCAAGTAAGACAGAGTGCATTACTTTCCTTTACACCCGTCTTATGAAATCAATGTGCACGTTTTGACTTACAATTTAAAGTACAAACAAAAGAAAATATGCTTCATTGATATGTAGAGAAAACTTCTAGCATCCTTTGCAAAATAATAGTTGGTTTCAGTCAAGTCCCGCCTTTGACAGGGCAAATAGCCAATCACAGTTTAGGCTTTTAGGGGTGGCACCTGGGGTCGCCAATCACATCCCCTGACCACCCTTCTGGATACGCCTCTGAAAACTAGTAAGCACCAGCACCAATAAAAATCATTATAAACACATTATTTATCGTTGTTAAATAAATACAGAAATGGAAATGTCAAAATATCTCCGTGTTGTACTCTGTGTTTTTTGTATGCATGTTCTTTTGTGGGAACTGTCTGTTTTAGACAGAAATGGTGATGTGAAAATGAATTTCCCCATGAGGACAATAAAGTCTAAAGTCTTACATGACAAGTTGTGCCTGGATGTGTTCCCTCCAAAATAATAAAAATCCTCCTACCATGGTGGCATCCCTGGACTTCCCTGCATATATTGTGAAACTACTCTAATCAAACACTATCAGAAAATACACATACAGTATTTCCACAGCAGTATTGAATACTAGAGTAAATGTCTATTAGCTGCAATGATTGCTAATGCATGACATTGTCACCAAAATTCTTCATATTCTTCATATGCTTCTTCTTATAAAGTTTCTCACCTCTATTCCTGTTTTTCTTTCTCTTCCCTTGTGAACCTGAAGTGTGTGTTGTACCTGTGGTCACTGAAAATCCTCTACCCAAAGACACTCTTTCTTCTACGGGGAAACCATGAATGTAGACATCTGACGGAATATTTTACCTTCAAACAAGAATGTGAGTAAATTTGTGTTGTTGTCTAAATGTATTTTTGATCCTTCTTTTACTCTACCTTTGGTCAGTGCCTCCTTCATCTGTAACTTTTCTCCCTCTTGTTCTTTATCCTCTTTAACATCATACCATCCTACCCATCTAAATCAGCTCTTTCTGTGAGAACTGAAGCAAGCAGACAAATAGTTTGTAGGCTGTAGTTTAAAGTTATATCTTGTAATAAATCTGCTGTAGAGGACGACTGTTCATTTTGACAAAAAAAGAGATCCCCATGTTAGCTGTACGAGCTGTATGTTGGCTGCCATGAGTTGGCTGAAAACCAAGCTGCAAACTTCAAGTGTCAAATGGCCACTTGTGGCTGGCTCTAAACAGAGACCCATAAGGCCCCAAGTGAACCACGTTGAATTGGCAGCCATTTTAGTCTGACATCATGCTCATGGTAGAAAGCTCAAATGCTATAATGTTATTACTGCTTAGTGTTGTAGTACTCGAAATCAGACTTTTTGAAGGTCTTGGAATCAAAAGCATTTTTACTTGGTTTTGTCTTGGTCTCAGACTGGGTGGACTCCGGATTTTAAATCAAGAATGGTCAAGACCACCACTGACAGCACATTAAGTCTACGCCTGTTGTATGACATGTGCTATAAATAAACTTGACTTGACTTGGAAGGCGATTTTTCAAAGTCATTACTGTCATTAAGGAAAATACCTTGTATGTGTTAAGGTGTCGAGAGACACACCCTCTGCACACAAGTTGATTATTGTAAAATTATATTTATGGCCTTGGTCTTGTCTCGGTCTTGGTCTTGACTCGGTCTTGATCCCTAAATGTCTTGGTCTTGTCTCGGTCTCTGAGCACTCTGGTCTCGGGTTTGTCTTGGTCTGGGTTAGTGTGGTCCTGACTCTAACGATATTACTGCTGTGTTCCATGTTTGCAAATCCTACAAGGGAAAGCATCCAAAATATTTCCATCATTTAATTGCTTCTTGATTGATCAGCAACTGAAAAGACTTGGGATATTAAAAATGAATATTCTGTCATATTTCTATTAATTAAAACAAAGTCTTTACTGCATACTGCCCACTAACCTGACTGTTAGTATGTCATTAGCTTAGCAACATACAAATGTGTGTAGCTACTTTCAGAATGTACTACTGACTCAATATGACGTCATATTCAGTATGAATGAAAGTATGTATGGACACAGCCAGAGACTTTGTAAGTGAAGAAAAGAAAGGTTTAAAGCAACAGAGGAACTAATTACCAACATTTAGATACATGCCAAGCTTGTGGTGAGAGTATATGACCCACCAAACTCTGTGTTACTGCTCTGCTCTGACTGACACGTTAAAAAAAGGCTAAATGTGAATTTAGATCTGACTGCTTGGAATTGGCATGGTAGCAGAAAACATGATATGACATTTTGAAGGGATGGGCATTGTCCCATTGAAAAAGCAGAATGGATTACAACAGTAAAAACATGGCATGGCGTTTCATTGATCAATGATGGTTTCACATTAGAGATCTGGTCCCTGATCTGAGTACACTTGACCCCAAAGTCTGGTTCATTTGATCAGTGTGAACACAAATGTACTGTACCATGCCCAAGTCCGCTTGAAGAGGATGTCTGGGGCACGATTCATGTGAACTCGATTACAGTCTGTCAGAGATGTGAACACAACCTCAAACAAGCAAACATTTTCACACCGCTGTCGTTTTATAGGTGCTTCTAATTGAGTATAATGTCTTTGAGTTGAAAATGTCACTGGCGTTGTCAGCCCTTGGTCTTTTAGTGTAAAAAGAAAAGAAGAGGCGGAGGCGACTAATAAGGAGAAACCGCTCTAATGGGTGAAAGAATGGATACTACAGCGGCATGCTCAGGGGGCTTTACTGAACCTGTGACGAGAGCTGGAGATAAATAAAACCTCCAAACAGCCAATCAGAGAGATTCCTCTCACGCCGACCGATGCAGATTCAACATCTTGGATTGGCCAAAAAAAGGCAGACAGGTACAGACACCTCGTCACACAATGATGTCAGATGGAGGAGAAACCTGCGCACAGTGTGACTTCACAAGCCCAAAACTCTGTTTTCCCCGTCAACACATAAACACCTTAAAATTTCTGAAAAGTAACATTTGGTTTATGGGCACAAAGTAGCTGGTCTTATAATTTTCCCGATCTTGTCCTGTACATGAATAATAGAGTTTTCTGATGAAAAACCTTTTCATACTTTATCTAACAATCAAAGCAACCTCTCACTGTGAATGTGAACCGGGGTACTCAAGTCCATGTAAACGTACAATTCTTAATTTTTGGTATAAGAGGTTGAAAATGGAATTTAATTAATCTACCTGATTTTTAATTTTTTTTTGATTCCCAGTTATACTGCTTAAAAAATGTATTGTTGTGAGCTTTTAGCCTTTATTTGATGTGACAGTGAATGGTAGGAAATTGAGGAGAGAGAGTGAGGAAGACATGAAGGAAAGGAGCCACAAGTCGGACTTGAACAAAGGCCGCCCGCTTGGAGGAATATAGCCTCTGTACATGCAGGCCCAACCAAACCGCTAAGCCATCTGCAACTTATATCTCTTCTTTATCCGGAAAACCTGAATAAGTTGTCTACATGCAGCTTCCTGGTTTGGCGTCTATATCTGTGTCTTAAGGTTCCCGTGATCAGGTTGGCTCCTGCCTTTTTTAACAGCTGTCTGCTAGGAGCACAGACTTTCTCTGCTGTTTAGTAACAGATAAGCAAACACCCCGTCTGTGTATACTCCACGTAACAGCTGCAAGGCTTTAAGCATCTCACAGACTGTCAAGTTGTCCACTGTAGCTTCTTGTATTTGTACCAAATCTTCAGTGTCTGCTCTGGCAGGCCTTGATGGTTACCAGCAGTTAAACTGGCAGCTTCCGCTAACTGAAACTAAAAAAGCCTAATTTAGCTGATTTGGACACGTTCACAGGACTGCGTTGGTGTAGCTGATCACATTTTGATTGATATCTGTCTGGCTTATCTGGCACATTATAACTAGCAGTCCTAAATATGTCCCAGTTGTCTGAGTCAGAAACAGAGGCGGGGCACTTATATCTGAAAATCAAGTGCTTTAGTTGTTCTCTGAATTGTAGGTTACCTGATTTCTAATTTCCTAAAAGTCGGGACACTGTGTAAAATGTTAATCAAAACAGAATGTTTGATAAACAAAAAGAGCAGGCAGCGGAGGCAGGGAGATGGCTGGCTTCTCCTCGGAGAAGAGAGGATGAGTTTTCGGGGATGAGAACTCAGAGAAAAAAAAACAATAGGGTTACATTGTAACCTTGGAGTGAAGAGACTATCTCTCCGGCCTCGTACATGTAATGTATCAGGGTGGAGAGATCGAGAACAGGTATTCGGAGAGACACTGTGAGTACCAGAGCAGCTGGACAAATGAAGAAGCACAGTTAGGAACAAAATGGAGATACAAAAATAGGCAGCCGAGTTACTAGGTTAGTAACTTTAAAAACCCACTGAGGGAGAATCTGCAGCGCTCTACTGAACGAGACAGAATTACCTGGCAGAGCGGAGGTGTGAAGAGCAGGCTTTTATTGTCAGGTTGATGAGCTGAGTGGAGCCAGGTGTGCCTCGTCTGGTGCTGTGGGAGAAGCCAGCCACACCCCCTGCCACACACACCTGCATGAGAAAGAGAGTGGGGAGGAGGAGAAGGAGAAATGAGAAAGCACCTACAATCAAATCAAGACAGAATCATGACAAACATGTTTTTAAAAAGTTGGGGCAGTGGCAACAAAAGATTGGAAATGTTGTTAAATGCTTAAAGGGATACTTCACCCATTTGCGTTAAGCTTTGTATCATTAGAAACCTGGTAGTAGTTTTGAATGGTCGTGCATCCCGCCATCATTTTCCCCTTAGACGGGAAAGCTCTGTATTTCTCTGTATTCGCTCTGTCTGAAAAGGAGCCCCCGATGTAGTTCCTCATGTTTTCAACCCACCCATGAAGCTACAGACCTATCACAGATCAGTGGGTGGGACCTCACTCCCAGAAACTAACCTCAACGTCCGTCATCTTGCTAGGAAGCTATGCTAACAGGCTCTGTGGAGACAGTTGAGAAGAACGAAAGTATGATAAAACGTTTAGAGGCTTTATATGCGATTTTTCACACTTGTAATATAAATCAAGTATCTCCTCTGAAAATAACTCTGTGAGTCATGACTGTCTACAATGGGTGTAACACCCGAGTCCCACTGTCTGTGATGTTTTCAGAGTTTTCAGAGTCCTATCTTCACTTTGTTTACATCGCCAGGACGGCCGGCTGACTCCTCCCCTTGCGTATCAAAGTTGTTTAATTGAGGGACTAGAGAAAAGAAGAATAACATACTGTACTCACTGCTTAACTGTGTTTCTAGATCACGCTCATTTCAGGTAAATTTACATGCAGTGTGAAGATACGAGCATAATAAAGATCGCTAGCATTAGCATGCTAACACAACAGTGCAGCGCGAGTTGTTTTGGTTTCATGCTGGTGCTCAAGGGCGACGTCTGCTGGATCAAAGAATCACATATAAAGCCTTTAAACTTCAAACTGATGTGGATGAAGGGGATTTTGAAGGTCTTGGGCTCAAATCGATGATCGTGGCTATCTCTACAAGCTGCAATATAGCGACGAGGCGGCTGAGCCGGGGCGGACTGGTAGTGTCTGTGCTCTCACTGTTTGACTATGGACACAGACATAGAGTCTGTTTTCTGACAGGAATTTCCAAGAAGCTAAATCCTTCTGGAAGAAATCTCGGAATCAGTTGAGGGAACGGCCTTTTGTGCTGAAGTAAATATCTGTAACTAGAGGACCTTAGTGGGAGTGGCCTGTGGTGCTGTGCATTCTGGGATTTGGTGTCTTTCATCCACATGAGCCAAAAAGACACTTTCTGCCTTTTCTCGGTCAAGAAGGCACCAACTTCAAAATGTATTTCACATTTCTACTACATATATGAACCAATGTCAATACAGATTAATGTTTCAACGGGTGAAGTATCCCTTTAAGAAAAAACGTGATGGAACCAAGCGGTAACCTCTGGTGTTGAAAAATGAAGCCAATATGGAAGTGCGAAATCCTGCAGTTTGCAAAGTGTCCGCCTGAGGCTGGATCCAGGAGCCCAGGAAGTCACATACACACCCCATTCAAAAAAGCTGTTTTTACAGCAGAAATTAACATGTAAACAGCCTGGTACCAAAAATGATATTGGTGTGATTAGTTATTGTTATCATGGACACACAGTGTACGGGGGGGTGATTTTTTATAACCCATCCGTTTTGATTTTATGAACAGTACGTGTTATTCACAGTTACGCATAGCGGCCAATCAACTGCTGAGTATCAAGTAGTTGACAGAAACCTTGAATCTCCTTTTTGCCTTTTTTGCTGTTTTTTTTACCCAGTTTTTGAAACTATTTAAAATGTATAAAAGTACAATATTAAAAGTATACTTAAAGAGTAAAGTTATGGATTTTAAAAACTCCTCAAAGAAGTACAAGTACACAAAAAAAGTTACTCAGTTATATTAATGTGAGTAAATGTAGTTTGTTACTTTTAACCCTGGTTGTACCGTACTCTCTTCCCAGACTCCCACTCCCGCACTCTTTCTCCCTCCATATATTTATCTCTCTCCGTCTTCCTCTTCATATTTCCTCCCTCCCCCTCTCTCTGACTCCCTGACTCTCCTCGTGTCCTGTCCGAGAGTGGGTGATTAGCACCAGTTTCATTTGGTTCAAATGATTGGCTCAGGGACTTACTCCTCTGTGTCTGATTGGCCAAGGGACAAGAAAGCTAATTTCCCCTGGTGCTTTTGGTGAATAGTGGTCGCCCTCAATTACCATCTGCTGTGTGTGAGATGTGTATTTGTGTGTGTACCACAAGTGTGTGCATGTACTATGACTGCGTGTGCAAGACTGTCCTCATAAATGTGTAAGTGTCCGTCAATAATGAGCTCTTGCTCTCCACCAGTCAGATGGAGAGGCT
The DNA here is from genome assembly GCF_963584025.1 of Labrus mixtus. Taxonomy (NCBI): domain Eukaryota; kingdom Metazoa; phylum Chordata; class Actinopteri; order Labriformes; family Labridae; genus Labrus; species Labrus mixtus. Next base: position 25,682,955 of record NC_083621.1, read on the forward strand.
GGCAAACTCACGTTTTTCTGTCACCCACACAGAAATGCTCAGTGACTGGTAGCTCATAATACTGGTTTTAAAAAGTGGCTGTGTCTTATATCCTGACACTTCACCTTTTCTCTTCATCCCTCTTCCTCCTCCCTCTTCCTCCTCCCTCTTCCTCCTCTCTTAACCTCTTCTCCTGTCTACTCCCACCCACCTCTCTTCGTCTCTATTTATTTGAAATAAACACATGATTCGTCTTCTGCTCTGATAAAAGGATAAGCACTCATCCCAATTATGCCTTACTGAGAAGTTACAAAACCACCATTGGTCTCAACCCATGCAGCATTGCCATGTTGAACAGACCTAGGCTCAGTTTATTTGAGCTGGCCAAGTAGCAAAAACGCCGATACTGCCCCCTTACCACATGGCGCTATGAGCCCCTACAAAGCAACTGTGTAGACCAGGAGTGTGTCAATCTCATTTTGGGTCAAGGGTCAGATTTGTTCAAATGAGACCTCCAGTTCTCCTTTTGCTCTCCTTCCTCTGTCTTGCTTGCCCTTGATAAAAATCTGCACTTCTCTCATCCTTCTTACTCCTCTATCTCTCTCCTCCGTTCTTCTCTCAGCTATTTTAATCCCCTGATATTGTTTTGTATCAGATGTATTATAACACCATGTGTGAACTGTACTTTAAAGATGCTGTGTTATGAATGTCTTTATTGATACTGCTGCCAAACATGTTTTTTTATTAAGCAACAATTTTAGTCATTCAATCAATCAAAACTTTATTACAGACCCAAGGTCCAGATAAGACAACACATAAGACGTAAATTAATTATATTGATTAATGCTACAGTGCAGCCTCTATTCTGCTTCCTGGTTTTATGTGGGCCAGGTTTTGTTCTGCATATGTTGACGATAGTAAGATGCTTTGTCGTGTAATATAGGACATTCTTTTACCAATGTTCTGTTCTTCTCTGGGAATTAGCATTTTAAAAACATCAGAGGAAAGAAACAGGTCATATGGGAATGCTGCAGAGATGGATGCATAAATTAACAACGTGTAAAAATCCTACATATTACTTAACACCCAGGTGAAACAAATGTGTTTTTAGAAGAACTGTAGAACACTTTAGGTGACTGAATAGTTCAAATCAATGTTAAAGTATCATGTTTGTTTGTTTCCTGCCCTCATGTCACAGTGGGTTTGTTTAATTGAAATATCTCTTCCTCCCTACCAACCATCTCCAGGTAAGATCAAGTACTCAGAGCAGGTGTATGATTCCTGCATGGAGGCGTTTGATTGCTTACCCCTGGCAGCCCTGATGAACCAGCAGTTCTTGTGTGTGCATGGGGGGCTCTCACCGGAGATACACACACTCGACGACATAAAGAAGGTACAATAAGAGGCACACACACACACACACACACACACACACACACACAACATTGTTTTATAAAAATACTGCCAATAAAAGAAATACACAGTATGTCTTATCGAAATGAGACCAAGTTGGACCTTCTGAAATATGTGTGTTAAGTCAAATAAAAAAAAGTTAAAAATGTCAAACGTAAAAGTTATTTTTTGGTTAACAGTGAAAAAAAGCAATCAATCAATTGATCTTTATTTGTAAAGCGCCAATTCATAACAAATGTTATCTAAAGACACTTTTCAAAAGAGCAGGTAAAAGACCTTACTCACTGTTACCATCATGAGTAATTAGCAACATTTAGCAAATATTACAGTGGCAAGAAAAAAGTTCCTTTTAAGAGACAGAAATCTTGGGCAAAACCAGACTGTGCCGGGCTCGAAGAATGGGATAAAGTAAAGATGCAGGAAGAAGGATAGGGACAAACATGTTGATCCAAAGGAACCTACAAGACAAGAACTCAGGAGCTCCCAGGAAAATATGTGGTTGATGAGAAAAGCTTTGCAGTGACAGTCATGGAGCTAGCCAAAGTGTGCACTCTTAAGTCTTGCAAAGCCACAACCATCAGGTCACATTCAGTTCTTTTTAGGAATCTCATGCAGTCAACACCTTCTGGCAATATATTGCCTCCTGCTCGCCTTTTGAGCACTGTTCATTAAAGAGCTTAAAAAAGAGAGCTGTGTTAGTTTGATTGTTTTTCCTCCATTAGCTTCAAAGTGACAACAAATTACTTTACTCAACAGTAAAATAAAGATTATCCAGTTCAAGGAACCAATCAGAATTAATTTGATATTTTACTTAACAAAATAGTGCAGGAGTGAATTCAGCCACATCAGCCAACAAGGCCCAGCTCACGTTAAGGTAACAACATAACTAGCTAGATTTAACATGATGTGGAAACACTGAAAACTAAACTCAGGTTTATGAACAGGAAACAGAGAAACACAAGTGTAAAGGTGACAAAATAAAACAGCTTAACCTAGGAATATGAACAGTGAGACACACAGAGGGATGAAAGCAACACAAGGGAACACGCCCAAAAATACAAGAACACCAGGATGGATGTCAAAATAAAACAGGAAATGAAATCTAAACACTGAAATAAACAACCAGACAAAACTAAACCAGAAACTCATGACATATATACAACATTTATCACAGGTATATTCTTAATGTAAAAAAATATAATGTTAACACACCTCTTCTCAGCACTGAATATATCAAAAACCTTACTCTTAATTATGTTTTAACACCCTCATGATCTGGAAATAAAGAGAATCCACAATAAACCAGTGAATGCAGAATACCAGTAATAGAGATCCACACACATTACCCATGTATACAGTTCACAATAAAACAGAATACAAAGGAACACTCATGAACACAAGACATGAGGATACACACACTTCCTCATCTAATGGCACTGTTTCCATGGTGAATCTGCTGGTGTGACATCTTCTCCCTCCTGTGTGGTAAGGGTTGCCATGGAGATGCTCTGATCTGACAGTGTGTGTGCGTGTGTGTGTGTGTGTGTGTGTGTGTGTGTGTGTGTGTGTGTGTGTGTGCGTTACATTATGCTTTTGTTTCTCTTCTTATTTACCCAGTGTGTGCTGAACATTATATTATTTTGTGTATGGTGCATAATGACTTTTAAAATGTTGTGTGTCTCATGTTTTTGGGTGTTTTGGGGTTCTTGGTATTCTGGGTAATCTTATATTTTGTTGTGTTTTTGTGTGTGTCTCTCCTTTCATTGTCTGTCCTAGTTGGACCGGTTTAAGGAGCCCCCAGCGTTTGGGCCCATGTGTGACCTGCTGTGGGCTGACCCCCTGGAAGACTTTGGCAATGAGAAGACCCAGGAGTACTTTGGCCATAACACAGTCAGAGGCTGCTCCTATTTCTACAGGTAGAGGGGGGGATTACCACTCACAGGGTTTGAGCTGCTGACTGAGCAAAAATAAATATTACCTAAGCTGATATTTTATTTTGAAAATCAAGGTGTATGTGAGTGAAGATGGTGACATGTGAATATTACTTTGCTTATGATGCTCAGAGATATGACCTTACCTGATGTGCAAAAAAAGCAATTAAGTTATTTATCAGAGTTCAATAATGCAGTAGGAACAATATTCTTCAAAATTGTCAGTTGACACATATAAGGTTATAAATAGGGCCGACCTCTATCTAGTCCTGTCAGTGTTGTGTTGTGGGCTTGTGTGATTTGATCTGGGCTCCTTTTGATCACCTGGTGTTACAGAGATACAAGAATGAAATGAATGTTAGGTGGACTTCAGGCTATTGGACTGGGATGCTGGGGGAGAGGAGTAAGCAGAAGAGATTCTTTATAGATTCATGGTTATACTACATTCAGGATCCAGTTACAATCATTGGGATTTGTTCAAGAGCTAGTGGGAAGTGTACACACACACACACACACACACACACACACACACACACACACACACACACACACATTCACATTCACACTTATTCAGTGTACTAGGAAACACATAAACAAGGCACATTCACAAACACATACACACAGTTCTGTTTCAGCATGAAACGATATCCCACAATCCCCAGGGAGACTGCACAGTTCTGTTGCCATGACGACTGGCTACTCCTGCCAGATATGGAGTGATATTAAGATACAGTGAGAGAAAGAGGGAGAGCAACATGGGAGGAGGGTGGCAATAGCTTTGGTTGAGTGGTGGGAGATGAAAGATGGAAATAATGTAGTAAAACTGGAGGAATTTTAGGACAAGTAGCTGCTGTTTCAAAGCAGAGGGGGGCTTCTGCACAGGCTCGGCTGAGCTGTTCACACAGAGGAGTTGTTATGGCCTGTCGTTTATGGCAAACAGAGGGGTTTTCTTTGTAGCAGACACAGCATCAATGACCGACTACTGTGTGCTGAGGAGGACGTACCGTACAGTAGGTCTGGCTCATGTCTGCGTTGTGTTCACTGATGCCCCCTGCTGGTTGGAGTCAGACATAGCATTAGAGGCCCACTCATCTCCCACTGCTATAGCGGTCTATAGACATCATACTAACTGCTTCCATCGGTTTTTTGGTTGACAAAAGAAGTCTTGATGTAATGTAGTTTTCTATTAAAAGTGGTGTTTACTGTTTCTTACCTATATGTTTTTTTTTCATTGACAAGTCTAAGATATACTAATAGTTCTCACTCTTTCTTTGAATGGCTTTCCTTCTCCAGTTACCCAGCAGTGTGCGAGTTCCTACAGACCAACAACCTGCTGTCAGTCATCAGAGCGCACGAAGCACAGGATGCTGGGTAAGCTGACTGCTCAGTGTGTCTCTCAACTAAAAGAGAGCACCATTTAATGAAACGCTTTACCTTGACATTTCATGGTCTGAGCTCTTATTTGTCTTTGTCAGGGAATTGGCAGATTAAAGGGGTTACACAACACACAAATCTGGATTCATCAATATCTTCTTACTTGAATTTGTTCTTACTCTGCGAACAAAGTTAGCACTTCCTCAGACCATGAGTACGCACAAATGATTTGAGCTTTCTCAGAAAATGTAAACAGACACCCTTTTAACTTCATGCACAACATATTAAAATTGCCTTCAGCAAAAAAAAGCCTTTAATGGGGAAAAATAATTACAACTGTGAATTTACTAATGCCTTAAATAACCATGTACTTTGTAATTGTCGCCTTTTCATCCTTATTGTACTGAAAATTGTATTCTAAATTAAAGACTTAGTTTAAAATTGAGCATACGACAATGTACCCATTAAAATGTAACAGTTTGAACCTTAAATCGTCATCCCCTCCCACTCATAGTGCCATGAAAACGATATTGTCAAAACCAAATGATTAATTGCCGTCTATTTAAGGGCATACAAGCTACATAAATGATTGCAACTTCTACTTGTCTCCACCTCACCGCTCTCATCCTGATACACCAATCGGATGTCCTGATGTCCACTAACAAACAAAAGGTGGTGGGAGCAAAATTGGCCGGTGCGCACATGTCAGAAATCTGAGGGTAATTTTGTGTATTCACTTATTTTATGCGCAGAATAAGAACATGTCTACACATTTATGAGTGAATGGGGCTCACCGAGAGAACAGAAGGCTTGAAGAAAATTCAGCTTAACTACCTCATCTCCCAACACAGATTGCCAAGGCAAAGAGCCATACAATAGTAGTCTAAATCTGATAGTAGGAACAAGCCACAATTGTCTGACTCACAAATCCATTGCTGGCATCTGTTATCCATAGTGAAATACTCCTAACATAATGCAGTCATTAAGGCATCACTATTCCCTCCTGTTGCTGCTCCTGTTTGATCAGCCTGGTGAAAACAATCTCAATGTTTTGTCCACCATGCAGCTATGAGTCGTCTGTGTCATGACCCATGTACCTTTGTTGAGCAGCCCAAGTGCACAAGGGCGGCTCAAAAGAAACAACTACTTCAGTAGCTCTTACTTTTTCTGAATTGAACCGAATAAACAGGTAGAAAAGTCAAAACATTTTAGGACAAAGCACATTCAACAACAGTGAATAAGGTCTGAGCAGGTTTAGAAGGATGTATTGTGTTCAGACAATAACAAACAAAACAATGACATTATGAAGTCACAAGAATTGAAAATGTGTTGTCCAAACATGTGTCGCACAAGAGAAAGGGATGCCGGATTACATCTGAGAATAAAAAGTTATAAAACAGGGCGCTCATAGTGGTTAGTGTGCATGCTCCTTTCCCACATGTCATTCCCCACTCTCTCTCTCTCTCTCTCTCTCCCTGATTTCTGACTCTATCCACTGTCACGTCTCTCTTTTAATGCATAACAAGCCCAAAAATGAAACCTTAAAAATAAAAATAAAAAGGCTACAAAACAAATTGTGGTTGTTGTAACAGTTAACTTGGTGGTACAGGAACAGGGTACAAACCATGAATAGACACAGACAAATTGCAAGAAAGACAAATAAGTAAAAAGAAAATCCATGGGAGTGAACAAAAATGCCCTTGTGTGCAAATGTAACCCTAACCCACGCATTTAATTAGAAAAATCTGAATCAGAATTGTTTAAAGTACATGTACACATACAAGGAATTTGACTTGGGTCAATCGGCCCGTTATGCTATTTCCTCTAAGGCACATTTTTTCTTTGCTACATTAAGATGTATATCTTTCATCTCTTCAGTGCATTAGTTGTTGTATTGCTCTAAATCAATAAATAGATTACATAAATAAACATTCCCAACAATGTCAGTCCATGTATATGTGTCAAGATGGAGGCAATGCTAATCAGTTTTGGTCTGTTTATTCAGATCTTTATCTGGACCATCGAGTCTGTTTGTGCTTTCAGACCAATTGTAGTTGAAATATACGAGAGCCGATGTGAAATTAGTGCAGACACATGAGTTTTTTTAATTAAGAAGCAAAACTCTTTATCACTGATGAGGTGTTATGTGTAAGAAGATACACTGGGCTAGTTAAGGCTGATGTTGTGCTTTGTTCATGACAACACATACAACATGCCGTTGCTTTTGTTAATTGAAGTCACATTTCAGGTGGTTCTTTGAATCTATATTATCTGATGATTGTGACTGAGTCACTCACTAAATCCAGGCTTTAAAATCATTAAAACATTTCTGGATGCTTTACTTCAACACAGTGCTTTCAGTTCCCAGCTTAGTGGCATCTTTGCATTTCCATTTGATTCTTCCCACACACATTCATTCCTTATTTGGCTTTTAAAAGCATGACTGTCTGAGTTCAAGACCTCTGTTGCACACCTTCATTTTCTTATTCACGATATGTTTTATTCATTTATTTTGCTTATTTTGAGAATCTGTAACCGGGGCGTTTTGTCTGTCCTCAGGTATCGTATGTACAGGAAGAGTCAGACTACAGGGTTTCCCTCGCTCATCACAATCTTCTCTGCTCCAAACTACCTGGATGTCTACAACAACAAAGGTTTGCAAAGATGCATCAATAGCATAACACACGAGTTATATCAAATATATGGTCAAAAAAGTTGAATAAATAATGTGTGTGTGTGTGTGTGTTTTTGTGTGTGTTTGTGTGTGTGTGTTCAGCGGCTGTGCTTAAGTATGAGAACAATGTGATGAACATCCGCCAGTTCAACTGCTCTCCTCATCCCTATTGGCTGCCTAACTTCATGGATGTCTTCACATGGTCGTTGCCTTTTGTGGGAGAAAAGGGTATGAAATACACTCACCTTTATTTTCTTTTTATACATTTCTGCCGACAGTACGTTAAAATCAACATTATATGGACAGTTTATCTTCAGTTTTTAAAATTAAAGGAGTTCTCTAAATAAACTCTGGTTTTGTGTTAGAGCAGATGAGTCAAAAAAAGATTTAAAGTTAGCTATACATAAGTTCCTTTACACTTTCATTTAAAGGTACACATCTTATATAAAGTAGAACTGCAACTTCCAGTGATGAGGGACAAATGTAAAGGTCTTGAACTCTAGATCTACTATCACGTCTGTACCGGCTGAATCTGTTTCTCTGACACTACATGATTTATATTTATTTAAACAATATAATGAAATAATTGTTGACACAGCCAAGTATGTTTATTACTGAATATATGTATTCACTGCACAAGTGTTTAATTCTGCACAGCAACCATCTTCGCTCCCTGTGAAAACATGTTTTTGTACCAGGATTTGTATTTAGTAAAGTTTTACCTTGGCCAGGTGTCTTTTGTTAAAGATAGGGACTTCCTGGTAAACAACAAAACAAAACAAATTCAAGTGTGTGTGTGTGTGTGTGTGTGTGTGTGTGTGTGTGTGTGTGTGTGTGTGTGTGTGTGTGTGTGTGTTTTCTCCTGCAGTGACTGAGATGCTGGTCAACGTCCTCAGTATCTGCTCTGACGACGAACTCATGAATGATGGAGAGGAGATCTACGACGGTAAATTAAAAAAAAAAAAAAAACACTGATCTGATTTGAATGTGTGTCACTTTTTGTGGACATAAACAGAAACTATTTTTTTCAAAGATCACAACAGAAGAATTCTCATAGTTTGTGTTTGGCTCGTTTACAGCCAGCGCAGCAGCAGCGAGGAAAGAGGTGATCAAGAACAAGATTCGAGCCATTGGAAAGATGGCTAAAATGTTCTCTGTGTTACGGTGGGTTGAGTTCTGGTTGTACAGACAGTTTCTTTGTATGCAGTAGTTTCGTAGTCAAGACCTTCGACTGATTGAGACAGAGTCAAGACCAAGACCAGACTGCCAGTCCACCACTTTGACATGGAGTGTGTTCAGGCAAAGCAGCATATTTGATATGTAATCGTTTCAGGAGCATTACTCATCTTCCTGTCTATGCTGTTGTATCTCTGCACAGGCCCGGATCTACAAGGGTGCAAAACGTGGCATTGCACCCTCATTTCAAATGTCTGCACCCTCAATTCAATGGACGCAAATAAATAAAGATATCTTTTTTTGCAACTGATAGTTTAAGTTGCAATTCTTTATGAAACATACATTCATAAGAACTACTTTTAAATCACCTAATGACTTCAACACTAGTTTGTAGAATACCTAATAATAATGCCAGACTGAATTCGCCCAGGTGCGGAGGCTTTCGTGCTCCAAGCGGGCAGCCTGGGTTTGAGTCTGACCTGTGGCTCCTTTCCCTGGTTTCCGACTCTATTCACTGACACTGACCTGTCTCTACAGTGAAGGCACAAAAAGCCCCAAAATAAATCTATAATAAAGCAAGCATATTAATATTTTGTATTTTATCAGCATTTAAGCATCATTATTAAACCAACAAACGTGTGTGTGTTTACAGGTGTACAGTCAGGTAACATGTGTATTTCTCATTTTATCACCTGTTTGTCCCTCAGGGAGGAGAGTGAGAATGTGTTGACCCTGAAGGGACTGACCCCAACAGGAATGTTGCCAAGTGGAGTGCTGTCTGGGGGTAAACAGACCTTGCAGAGCGGTGAGTGTTTCACTCACACACACACACACACACACACACACACACACACACACACACACACACACACACACACACACACACACACACACACAGATATATACTCTTAAACTTAATCCTGGACACACATTCAAATACAGAAATAAACAAACACAAGTACATGCGGAACATCCTCTGGTTCCTCTCTGCCCTCTTTCCTTCTCTCCTCTATTGCTGTTCTCTTCATCCCTCTGCTGGTGCTGAGGATACTAACAGCCTGCTGGTTTTATGTGTGTGAGTGTGTGTGTGTGTGTGTGTGTGTGTGTGTGTGTGTGTGTGTGTGTGTGAGAGAGAGAGAGAGCGAGAGAGAGAGAGAAAGAGAGAGAGAGAGAGAGAGTGAACGAGAGGTAAAGAGAGACAAAGAAATTAAAGGGCATTGTAAGAGAACACACAAAGTGTGTGTGAGGGGTGTGTGAGCTAATGCTACTGCTACGCTAGGTGCCCTGTGAACCTGCCGTGGCCCCACAGTGCTGCTCTGGGGGCCATCACATAACTTAAGCCTGAAACATGCCTCTAAGTGTAGCGTCCCACGTTACCACTCACAGGTTAATCTTAATGTCTTAATGTATTTTCTTTTATAAATGATGTAAAATGA